>NC_047104.1:16642021-16942021 GCF_902500255.1 Thalassophryne amazonica
GCGGCGTCATCAGCCTGTTCAAGCTGAAAACCTCCACATTTCAGGCTCTATTGATCCAGGACGTCGTGAGAGAACAGAGAAGTTTCAGAAGAAGTCGGTTTCAGCATTTTATCCGGATATTCCACTGTTAAAGGAGATTTTTTTAATTAAAGACGTGCGGACGGGTCCGCGCGTCGGGACGCAGCCGACGCGGTGCGGCGGCACAGGAAAAACACCTCCGTGTTGATAACCATTTGTAAAATCCAGGCGGCTTTTGATGGCTTTCAGTGGAGTGAGTATATGAGAAATTGTTTAACAGGCAGGACATGTTCCAACTTGTCCTTAAGGCTTTCAACAGAGGTGTTTTTCCTGTGGCGGAGCGTCGCGGCGGCTGCGTCCCGACGCGCGGACCCGTCCGCACGTCTTTCATTAAAAAAATCTCCTTTAACAGTGGAATATCCGGATAAAATGCTGAAACCGACTTCTTCTGAAACTTCTCTGTTCTCTCACGACGTCCTGGATCAATAGAGCCTGAAATGTGGATGTTTTCAGCTTGAACAGGCTGACGACGCCGCCTGAGAGCGCAGCGCGACGTCTCGCACCGTGAAAAGTCCTTAAAGCGACAGAATCACCTCAAAATCTCTCATCAGCTGTTAAAATTTTCACTGAAAACCAGCTTAATTTTCGAACCATGTCCACTTCGATGTGTCTCACAGGTTTAGAAAAAATTTTGATCAAACAAAGCGCCAGTCTCTCAGCAACTTCTCAGACAAAGGAATTCCGACGAGGGGCTGGACGACTCCTCCCACAAGGAGTGCTCACAGGCGAATGACGTCACCGACAGGCATGGAAAAACTCACGCATGCGCACGAGGGTGCAAGCATGTCTGACGTAAAAACATATGAATGAAATCCATATAGTTTTTGAAAAAAATAAAAAGGACCTATACTTTACGGACAGCCCTCGTACATATACACATACACATATACACGTACACATACACATATATATATATATATATATATATATATATATATATATATATATACACACACACACACACACACACACACACACATACATACATACACACGCTGGAGGGACTACATCTCTCGGCTGGCTTGGGAACGCCTTGGGGTTCCCCCGGAGGAGCTGGGGGAGGTCTGGGCGGCTTTGAGCTGCTGCCCCTGCGACCTGACTCCGGATAAAGCGGAAGAAAATGGATGGATGGATGGATGGATATATATAACATTATGCTGCTTAAGCATAATGTTATATATATATTATATATAACATTATGCTGCTTAAGCAATGCACTACATTCCTTCCTCAAAGTATGAAACATTCATGGACTCAATTAATTGGACAAAACATTTACCATTAATCACAGAATCTTATTGAATTGAATAACAGGGGAAAAAAACACATTTCATCTGTATTGTTCTCCAAAAGATTTCACTACAAACTCTACATCCTTTGTCCACAGCCTTTGAACTGGTGATTTGTGCAATTTACAGCTGCACAAGCAGGCACTCTGCAGCAAAATCACCAGGGAGTGGTTAAAGGGAGTGGTAATATGGAGCTGCAACTGCTTCAAAAATACTACACAGTGCTAATTAGCTTGTTAGCAATTCTCTAGTAAGCAAACAAAATTATACTTACTGCTTGCTGTATTTTCCGCTGTCCCCCTCTCCCCACTGGCACTGGATCCATTGTTCCTGTATACCATTTCGGTCATACTTTGGCATAATTAATGTTGGGGAAAGTGTAATGCACGGACCCACAACAGGGGGCGTAAATGAACGGTCAATAGATAAACCAATAAATACAATTTATTGCAGCAAATGTGCACAACAGGTGAAATACTGCTTTTAGACAGTCAATCACAAAATACAACAGGTGACGTGTGGGCAGGCCCGAGGGTAGGAGACGCCTATCCAGAGAAGAGCCGGGACCCACAAGGTTCCACCGCCAAGAGGAGACCTGCAGTACGCCGAAGCCGCCAAGTCCTGAGTCCCCAGGTGGCCTCTGCTTCCAGCTGTCAGATCCGGTACTGCTGGCAGGAACAAAAACAGGTTAATGGTGGGTGTGTGGACACCCAGTAAGCAGTCAGCAAAAAATCGCAATTCCTTCCTGAGGGAAAATACACCACTCCCAGAAACAGGAACGCTGAGAACGTGCAGTACCAATAGTATACTTAATGTTCAGGAAAGTGAGGAGTGGGAAACGCCGACTCCCTCCAACCTCCACAAAACCCAGCTCCAAGCTGCGAGCATACAAAGGTTACGACTGCAAACTCAGTAGCAAATGTGCAAACGGCACAGAAACGGCTGAGAGGTTACCTCTGAGGTAAGCTGATATCTCGGCAGAGATGTGGTGTCTCCTCCAGGTTTTTATAGTGATGATGATGACGATTGCTGACTGCTGTCAGTCCTGGCTCCTGGATGACAACTGCGCCCTCTGGTGCCTGAAACCCGACAACAGGCAGGGCGCCCTCTGGCGTTGGACAGCAGTACCTCCTCTTCGGGTGGCCCACACACAACAATTACAATTTTAAGAGACAAATATGAGGTCTGTTAGAAAAGTATCGGACCTTTTATTTTTTGCAAAAACCTGATGGATTTGAATCACGTGTGCTTGCATGAGCAAACCTTGAATCTTCGTGCGCATGCGTGAACTTTTTCACGCCTGTGGATTGCATTATTTCCTGGTAAGCAGCCTTTGTGTGAGGACGTGTTGTGCGCTCTGCGGATTTTCATTGCAAGGAAAAAGACGGAACAACTGGAGCAGCGCCGCATCAAATTTTGCAGAAACTGGGCGACAGCCAGATGGAAACCATTCGGATGATCCAGATGACTTTTGGTGACTTTTCAGTCGTGCGACTATCCGAGAAATTGTGGAAGATGGAAAATGTCACAGCATGTCCTGTGAGGCTTCAACACGAAGGTGCTTTTGCCCCACCGTCAGCAGCAGCATGAATTTCACAGCCACTCTTTTCATGGCCGTATCTTCTGTCACAGTGGAATGTACCAAAAAAGTGCTGATGTCCACCTCTTCCGCAATTTCTCGGACAGTCACACGACAACCCCGCATCACCACAGCATTCACTTTGGAATGATCTGGTCATTTCAGCATGTTGATGGCCGACCGGAGCGTGGCTCGCTCTCCACCATTATGCGGACATCTTTAAACCAGTTGTACTGCTGCTTAATCTGTGTGATGCCCATAGGATCGTCACCGAAAGCCATCTGAATCTTCCGAATGGTTTCCACCTGGCTGTCGCCCAGTTTCTGGCAAAATTTGATGCAGTAGCGCTGCTCCAGTCGTTCTGCCATTTTCCTTGCAATGAAAATCCGCCAAGAGCACTGCACAGATCCTCACACAAAAGCTGCTTACCAGCAAATGATGCAATCGACAGGCGTGAAAAAATTCACGCATGCGCACGAAGGTTCAAGGTTTGCTCATGCAAGCACACATGATTCAAATCCATCAGGTTTTTGCAAAAAAATAAAAAGGTCTGATACTTTTCCAACAGACCTCGTATGTCTGCCGCATGAAGTAACGTCCTCTGATGATGTCATAAAAGCGAGACGTAAAGCATCCAAGCTATATACATCGCACACCCAACATGAAGTCTGTGACCCATTCATTCACTCTATCCATGAGTTCATCCCAAACATCTCAGAACAATTTAAAACCCAATGTGACAGATCTCTTACTAAATCAGAAATGTTAATGGCAGTTAGAGCTTTAAAAAAAGGGAAAGCGCCTGGCAGTGATGGATTACTTGCAGAATTTTATCACCACTTTTGGGACATTCTTGAAGTACCTCTATTTAATACTCTAAAACAGTCTCTTCAGAAACAAAATGCCTAATACTATGAAACAAGGACTTATATGTTTGATTCCTAAATCAGAAAAAGATATCTCGCAAATAGAAAACTGGAGACCTATTACCTTATTAAATGTAGATTATAAAATTCTTGCTCTAATCTTTGCCAATCGCTTAAAAAATGGACTAAATGATTTAATAAGTGTAACGCATACAGGTTTTAGGACCAATAGATACATAAGCTCTAATATTAGACTAATTTTAGATCTATTGGATTACCCTGAACTCATTGACTCACAAGCGCTTATATTATTCTTAGACTTTTATAAAGCATTCAACACTGTAGAACACCACTTCTTATTGAAACGTTACAAGCATTTTGATTTGCTTCAGAATTTATAATGACCATTCTGACACTTTATAAAGCTATCAATAGTAGTGTCATGCTCTATCCTAACACCACTTCAAGGTTTCCCATTACAAGATCTGTACGACAAGGGTGTCCACTTTCCCCATATCTATTTTTATTAGCAGTCAACTTACTTTCAATATATATTAAAAATGATGAGGAATTAAAAGGAATTAAAATATTTGATAAAGAAATTATAATAACTCATTTAGCGGATGACACTGCTATATTCCTAAAAGACAAACTTCAGGTTGGGAGAGCGATATCTAAGATTAAAGAATTTTCAGAGGCTTCTGGTTTGAAATTAAATACATCCAAATGTGAAATTTTATGTTTGTATGATTGTGACGATGCAACAATTAATAATATAACTGTAAAGTAAACGGTAAAGTATCTTGGAATTCACATCTGTAAGGACAATGACATGCGCCAGCACCTTAATTTCTCTCCTAAGCTACAAACATTTTAATATGTGGACTCAAAGAGATATTTCTATTTGGGGAAGTTCACTTTTAACAAAAGCAGAAGGAATATCAAGGTTTGTCTATCCTGCTCAATCTTTGAATGTTAAGCAACCTGTTTGTGATGAAATAAATAAGTTAATCACGAATTTTGTTTGGAATAATAAACAGCATGGAGTGAAACGAACTACACAGACTAACCACAAGGAGTCAGGGGGACTGGAGCTTTTAGACTTTCAGGTTCTAAATAATATGTTTAAGATCAAACGGATCAAAAAATGTATTGGAAACCCTGACTCTTTGTGGTATCTTATTCCCAACAATATTTCTGAAAAGGTTGGAGGTCTTCAATTCCTACTGCAGTGTAACTTTAATGTCACTAAACTGCCCTTGAAATTGTGTGCTTTCTATCAACAAGCCTGTTCAGCATGGAAACTGTGGTATAAGCACAATTTTTCACAACACACATGTATTATCTGGAATATTGAGAAGATTACTGCACGGAATCAAACACTTTTTATGCCTAAATGGATAAAGCGAAAAATATATATTTGACAATCAAGGTAAAATATTTAAATATTTAAATATTTTTAAGAATTCATCAATTTACAATCACTCCTAAAGAATTTAACTATGTTGTGAAAAGTATTCCTAGTGGACTGAAAGAACTGATGAAGGCACATGAGAAAAAGGAAATTCAGTATACCATATTCTCAATAATGATTGATAGGATTCCATTCAATAGTCAAAAATGCAGCAATAAACATATTAGAAATACAATTCAAAATTCTAATAGGAATATACCCAATTGTAAATCTTACTGGAGTTCTCAATACACTGATTTAAATTGGAAACACATGGCTACACCCTTTCCAATATTGTATTTAAATTAAAATTAGAAAACTACACTGGAAAATTTTACATCGCATTTACCCAACAAACCTGCTTATATCCAAATTTACAGATGTAGATCCCAAATGTTGTTTTTGTGGTATAGAAGAAGAGTCAATAATACATCTATTCTATGAGTGTAAGTTCACAAGAGATATTTAGCTTAATCTCGAGTTACGAGGTCTGTCAATAAAGTAACGGTCCTTTTTATTTTTTTCAAAAACTATATGGATTTCATTCATATGTTTTTACGTCAGACATGCTTGAACCCTCGTGCGCATGCGTGAGTTTTTCCACGCCTGTCGGTGACGTCATTCAGGCGAGCACGCCTTGGGAAGGAGTGGTCCAACCCCCTCGTCGGATTTTCATTGTCTGGAAATGGCGGAATGAAAAGGACTTTTTTTCCATCAGAATTTTTTCAGAAACTGTTGGAGACAGGCACCTGGAAACCATTCGAAAAATTTATCTGGCTTTCGGTGAAACTTTTACAGGCTTCACAGAGAATAAGGACTGTTACTACAGCTTTAAGGACCCCTTTAAGGATGCTCGGTGCGCGGCGCTCGAGCTGCGACGACACGGCACAAGCCACCGGACCATTTCTAAACGGATGGCTCTGTGGATACGAGACCGTTGTGTGCTCTTTCTCTGGTTATCACAAGAGCTGGACATCAGCCATTTTCCGGCAGATTTCACTTTTAACAAGAGATTTTGTCATGGAAAGCCGCACGGAGGCTTCGCGCGTAAAGACCGATTCGCTTTGGAAGCAAGACAAAGGAACACCTCCGTTTCGGCATGTCAGAGGACAAGTTTGGACATGTCCAGCTCTCCACAATTTCTCTGATACTTACTGTACTGGTAAGCATTGAAAGCCGAGATAGGCATGTCCAAACTTGTCCTCTGGCACTCCGAAACAGAGGTGTTCCTTTGTCTCGCTTCCAAAGCGAATCGGTCTTTACGCGCGAAGCCTCCGAGCGGCTTTCCAGACAATGAAAATCCGACGAGGGGGCGGGACCACTCCTTCCCAAGGCGTGCTCACAGGCGAATGACGTCACCGACAGGCATGGAAAAACTCACGCATGCGCACCAGGGTTCAAGCATGTCTGACGTAAGAACATATGAATGAAATCCATATAGTTTTTGAAAAAAATAAAAAGGACCATTACTTTATTGACAGACCTCGTACTTATTTATAATGAAACCAACCATAAAATTAAAATAGCCAATCATAATGTAATAACCTCCTTTGAATATAAAAATAAAAATATACAATATTTAGTAAACCTATATATATTACTTGTGTTAACCATTCCTGCTTCAGTCTCCCAACTCTTAGTTAGGGGACACAGGGGAGATCCGTCCTCCAGGGCTGAAGGCAGCTCTTCCTCCAGGGTTAACTCCCTCAAACTTTCCGCGCTGCTGTTGTGAGGGGCAACACAAATAAAACAGGCAGTGTTGTGCTGAAGAGTTGCTGCTTTAATTATAAACTGTACTGTATACAGCATGAGCCCTGCTACCTGCCCGATCGCCGTCACCAAGCTTTTCCGCAGACATACATTCATACATGCATCCCGTCTGCTCTGCAGGGTCCTGCTCTCAGCGGCACGCGCCACAGTCACGTGCACGCACTCGCGTTCACACACACACACTCAATGAGCTAAACACAACACATTAGACACATCCCACAACACTACCCCCACCATGGACTAGCAATCTGCAAGAATATAAAATATTGTCTCTTCAGCTTTGTTTTTTTTTGTTTTTTTGACCAATGAAAAAAAGTACTTTGTAGCAAAAATGCAAAACATTGTAAACAAGACTAGAGTCTCAATAAAACTATAACATCTCTAGTGCAAATATTAACTTCAAAAGTGACTTAGTGACCCAGTCCCCATACCGATTTGGTCTCCTGCGCTGACGTTCAGGACGTGACACAGGCTGACTCTGGTGGTCTGGCTCCTCCACCGCACCCCCACCATGGTCAAATATCACATGGGAAGGAGTGGATGGAAGCAACCCAATGACATTGGAGTCGTTCGCAGGTGGAGTAGACAGCTGGGAGCTGCTGAGGCCATCACTGGAGGCAGTAGAGTAGAGGCGGTGCAGGCCGAGGTCCTGGAATGCTGGGTCTTCGTCCAAGGCTGGTGGCTGGACCTCAGAAGGTATCCAGTTCTGGGCTTGGTCCAGTACCCAGGTGTTGTCCAGGGGCTCACAGCTGCGGTAGTGTTTCAGTTGGTCATGGTGGATGACTTTGACTTTGGATCTTGGGCTCTTTTGGATCCTGTAGACCAGATCCTCCAGCTGTCCCATGACAAAGAAAGGTCCTTCATAGGAGGGGAGAAACTTTTTGATTTTGTTTCTAACATGACAAGTTCCTTTGATCAGATACCACACAGCATCGCCGACTTTATACTGTGCGTGGCAAGCGTTTTTGTCATATTGTCTTTTAGCACATGTGACTGACTCACCCAGGGCTTCACGAATGATGCTGTGGGCCAGTTCCAGCCGCTCACGCATTTGTTGTACAAACTCTGGGGCTGAAAGTACACAGTCAGAGTCAGGGGGCAAACCAGCAACCAGGTCCACAGGCTCATTGATTTCACGTCTGAACATCATGTAGTTAGGGGTGAAGCCAGTAGAACTGTGCTTGGTCACTCTGTAGGCCATAACTGCATACGGGATCTTCAAGTCACAATCCTAGTGACAACATTCTGCGGTGGAGGTCAAAATCTTTTGTAGAGTGGCATTGAAATGTTCAACTTGGCCGTCGGACTGCGGTCTGAAAGGTGTTATGTGGGTTTTCTCAATGCCAAACAGGCAGCACATTTCCTGAAAAACCTTGGATTCAAAATTGCATCCT
Organism: Thalassophryne amazonica; assembly: GCF_902500255.1. Lineage (NCBI taxonomy): Eukaryota > Metazoa > Chordata > Actinopteri > Batrachoidiformes > Batrachoididae > Thalassophryne > Thalassophryne amazonica. The sequence goes on from NC_047104.1 coordinate 16,650,451, forward strand.
TGGTCGCTGTGTAGGGAGTGAGGCATTCCGAAACGACACACCCATTCGGTTGCAACGACCTGTGCCACTGTCATAGGTTTTTCATCAGGGATGGCAAACGCTTCAGTCCATTTAGTGAAGTATTATGTATGACAAGCACATAACAGTTTTTGCATTCTGTCTTGTTAAGTGGGCCCATAATGTCCAGTGGGGGGGGTCCATGGGGGCTCCAACCCTGACAGTTCCAATGGGTGCTTGAGGGGTTTTGTGGGGTCGGGCTCTGCACGCACAGTTTATACAAGTCCAGCACCAGAGGGCGATATCTTCCCTCATGTGGTACCAGTAGTATCGGGTTTGAAGTCTGGCCACAGTCCGTTCAATACCAAAATGTCCACCTACTCACCCCTCATGCAATTGGCGCATAACATCGGGTTGCATTTTGCGTGGCAGGACAATTTGTGGATAGAACTGTGTGTCGTCCAAACAATAAAAACAATGGACCAGGACTCCATCTCCAAAGTACAGTTTTTCCATTGACTCCAGTATGTTTTGGTGGCTGGGCTGCATGGGGTGACAGTAGTCCAAGGGGGGCGCTTACTGCTGGCCTCTAACCAGGATCTGACAGGGGAAATGTCTGGATCAGATGCTTGGGCCTGGTGCAACTCATCCATAGTCCAGCTGGGAAACAGTGTAGTCTTGTTTGTATCAGTCACATAAATTGTCTCTGTTTGTTTTAAAGTGTCAGTGGTAGTAATGTTTTCGCTTACTCCCACCAGACTCAATGACAGGGAGCTGGTGTTGCAGTCCAAATCACACTGAATCGCTTGGTGACTCTTATCAGTTTGTTGTGAGGAGGGCTCCTGCAGGCTACAAGGACAGGACTGGCGGCAGGACCTGTGAGAAAGGCTGTCAGCATTAGTGTGTAAATGACCTGGGCGGTGAAGGATGCCAAATTCATACTCTGCCAGCTTCTCCACCGCCTCCAGGCTAACTGACCTTCTAGCTCTTTCATTCTGGTTAGCCAACGGAGACTGCTGTGGTCAGTATGCACCGTGAAGGACCGCCCAAGCAGATACTGATGGAAATGTGACGTGAAATTTACAATGGCGAGCAGCTCTCATCTTGTAGTGCAATAGTTCTGTACAGTCTTACAGAGTTTGCGGCTGCCATATGCCAACACACGTTCAGCACCATCATGCATTTGCGATAGGATGGCGCCGATGCCTGTGTCACTAGTGTTGGTGTCCAGGATTATCTTACCATGATCCAGTGGATAGCCTAAGACAGGGGTGCTGGTAAGGCGGTGTTTGAGCATGTTAAAGGCTTCTTGGTGTTCCGCGTGCCACTGAAAGTGTGCATTTTTCTTTGTCAGGTTGTGTAATGGTTCAGCAATCAAGGCAAAGTCTTTCACAAACCTGCGGTAGTAGGAGACGAGGCCAAAAAAAATGTCTGACCTCCTGGACAGACGTGGGAGTAGGCCAAGTTTGGACTTTGTGGACCTTAGTGGGGTTGGTGGCTACACGGCGGAACAGGCAGCATTTGGTTGACTTTAGTTTGAGGTTTGCTTGTTTAAGTCTCTGGAACACTTGGTGCAACCTCTGCAGCATCTGGGGCATGTCCTTGGACAGCACGATGATGACATCAAGATAGACGAGGCAGGTCTCCCATTGCATGCCAGCTAGGCCACAGTCCATAAAGTGCTGAAACCTCGCCAGCGCATTGTATAAACCAAATGGCATGATGTTCCATTCAAATAGTCCATTTTGCGTACAGAAGGCAGCAGCACACCAGGCTCTGGGTGTTAGGTCAACTTGCCAGTAGCCTGAGGCAAGATCCAGGGTGCTGAACCATTTGGCAGTGGCAAGTGTGTCCAGGGTGTCTTGGATGCAGGGCAGTGGGTACGCGTCGGTGATGGTGCGGTCGTTGAGGGCCCTGCAATCAGTACCATCCTTTTTACAAACCATAACGATCGGTGAGGCCCAACTGCTGTGGCTGTTGGAGGTGACGCCGCTTTGGAGGCTCTCATGGATCTGCTGGTCCGCATCCCGCTGTTTGTCCCCAGCCATCCGACGAGGTGGTTGCTTTACTGGAGCACTAGGCTGGGTGATGATATCGTGCTGCACAAGGCTGGTCTGGCCCAGGTCACCAGGTCCCCTGGAAAAGACACTTTCATATGCACATAACAGGTTAGACAGTTCAAGTTTTTCACAGTCATTAAGGTCAACGGAGCTCTGAGCATAAAGTTCTTGGAGGTGCTCCAGCACTGCAGGGGAAATGGCTGGACGGTCTGCTGCTGTGGGGACACTGGGTGGCTCCAAAATTTCAGCCGATTGGAGGAGGCCTGCAATAGCACCTTCTTTAATAGTCACAGTCTTGTTGCCAGGGTTAAAGAGGTGTAGTGGAACAACATTAGTGGGCTTAGTGTCAACTAGGGCTCTGTCAATGAGTACTTTATGCTTCTTGACAAAACATTTTGTGGAGCTAAGCATCATGTCTCCCTGAGCAGCTCTGTTACAATGCACAGTGCCCTTGAGGTACTCTTGTCTGGGCTCCACCACAACAGTTCTGGCTACTCTCACAGCGTGTGACTTTGGGATGGCCTCAGGGTGAAAGTAGAGCACTTCCTCTCCAAACAGAACTATGCGGTGCTTACCGAAATCAAGACGGGCTTCTGCTTGGGTGAGGAAAGGGTGACCAAGCAGCAATTCGTGACCCGCAATGTCTGCCACTAGAAAGTCCACTTCGATTTGACGGTTGTTGATGCTGACAGGTACTTTGGCTTCGCCAAGTACTGGTATGTCTCCGTGTCCCACGCCGACCAAGGTTTCAATGATGGATAACTGAAGTGGAGGCCTCATCTCTGGATGAATGGCGTTGTAATGATGAAGGGGTAGCACGCTCCTCCGCGCCCCACTGTCCAAGAGTGCGCACACATCCAGCTCGTACATGTGCAGGTGGATGTTCACTTCACAGTTCTGTTCTTTAAGGTGGAGCACAGTGGTCAGAGTTTTCTCGGTTGGTGCTTGGAACAAAAGTCTTTACGTTTCTTGGAGAGGAGGGGCACTGGCTCTGCTTGTGAACCCAACCCTGACAGTTGTGGCGGCGGATCTCACCCTTTTTAAAGTTCTTGTGCTGCTTTGGAGTTTTAGCAGGGATGCTTGGGACAAAGCGGTTGGTTAAGATGCTGGCTGCAGGTGTAGTAGCAGGTACAGTCTCATTTTTGTCTATTTCTCTGACAACAGCGGCACGGGGTCTGCATTCAAGGGTGTTGCAGGCCCCTGGCTGCATCATGCTGGTGACATAGAATGCAGCCCTTTTTGTGGTTTCATGATGGTGTGCTATTTCATATGCTCTGGCTAGTGTAGCTGGATGTTTTTCTAACAGTCTTTGGACTAGCTCTGCACTACCCAAGCCATTTGTGAAAACCTCAACAGCTATAGCATCTTGTTCAGACTCTGACCAATCTCCATAAGCTACAGCAACTTTTCCATAAATGTCATCTCTGAAAACATGAAAAGCCTCTCCAGATTTGCATACTCTGCCTCAGCTCCACTGCCACGGCTGCTGCATGATCTGAAGGAGGGCCGTATGCAGTCTTGAGTTCCTCCAGCAGGTGGCGGTAGTCCCATTTGGATGAACGAGGGTTTCTGTGGACAATAGTGCCTGCAGCTCCAGTAAGACAGAACTTTAGCTGGGTGGCCTTTGTCTTTGCTGACCAGTGGTTTGCCTCAGCGCAGCTCTCAAATCTGTGAAGAAACTCTCTCCATGGTGTATTGCCGTCGTACTGGTCGTAGCATGGGGACTCTCTCTTTGGGGTCGTAGTCCTCATCGCTGTCCGATAACGGAGGCCAACAGGGTGCTGGGCGACTCTTAGGTAGAGCTGAGTGACGGGGTGGCTTACTGAAAAATGTCCATAGTTAACAGTCTTTTCTGGATAGATGCATGGGTAGGACACGGGCAGTGTATTTGCTTCTGGTTTGGATGTAGCTGGTGTACTATGTATAAAAATGCCCATGTGTGCAGTAGCAAAAGGGTTAGTGTCTGCATAATGCACCTTTAATGACATGTCTGGAGGAGGAAACACTGGCATATTGACATCTGGTACTCCCACAAAGCCGTGGCAGTGACTGTTGGCTTCGAAAAAGGGATCAGTGGGGGAAAATTGAGCGGGACTGTCAGACTGTGCGAACAAATCTTTTCCATTAGCATTTGTGCTAGCGCAGTTTTCAGCGCACAGAAATGGGTTATAATAATATTCATAAGCTTCCACAGTACCTTGTACATTGTCCTGACCGTTGGTAAATGACATGAATGGGTTTGAGAAGTTGGTTTGTCTGTAAACATCGGGAGGATAGCATGCGGCTGCCATGTTGCTGTTAGCTTGTTAGCTTAGCCACGCAGCTATTTCAGTAACTCGTCGTTAGCTTTTAATCGTTCCCTTTTTTTATTTTAAAGCTCACCACTCTTATAACAGTGCGAGGGTCCCTTCGTGGTCACCAGTGTTAACCATTCCTGCTTCAGTCTCCCAAATCTTTTAGTTGGGGGACACAGGGGAGATCTGTCCTCCAGGGCCGAAGGCAGCTCTTCCTCCGGGGTTAACTCCCTCAAACTTTCCATGCTGTGGTGCAGCACAAATACAGTAAAACAGGCAGTATTGTGCTGAAGAGTTGCTGCTTTAATTATACACTGTACTGTATACAGCATGAGCCCTGCTACCTGCCCGATCGCCGTCACCAAGTTTCTCTGCAGACATACATCCATACATGCATCCCGTTTGCTCTGCCGGGTCCTGCTCTCAGCGGCATGCGCCACGGTCGAGCGCACGCACTCACTCTCTCACTCATGTTCACACACACACATACTCACTGAGCTAAACACAACAGATTAGACACATCGCACAACACTACCCCCACCATGGACTGGCAATTAACAATAATTCCATTCCATATTATGAAGAAAAGTTACCACCCAATCTCTATTAATGTAGGCCTAAACATGTGAAGAGATACCTGTGTCCAACCAGTACATTCTAATGTAATTTTGTTACTTTGTTTGCAAACACTGGAAGTGGCTTGTCATAGAATGACGCCTATGTGGTACAACTACTGACTTTAGAAATGTTTTCATAACGTTTTATGTCCACAATGTAATTCATTTCAGCTCTTTAAGCTGTTATGTTGCTTCAAAAAAATACTGTCTTCTTATCAGTGTGAACGGTGTTGGCAGCGAATTTGTATGCATTGACCTGTGAACCAGAAGTGTTAGCTATCTCACCGCGCATGCGCCCTGAGAATCTCAAAACTGGCTTATTAATTTTTCCGAAGTACTTTCTTGACCAAAGCTATAGAATTACGGCAGTAATGCGGCTCACTCAGTGTATTCCTACGCCAGCCTTTTGCTCATGTCCAGTGGGATGACGTAACACCGTTTCTACACATTTCTGGGAAAAATTTCTCCCATCATGCACCTCGGTTTCTCCCATCATTCTTCTTGTGTACTTCCTTATGAACTTCCTGTTTGCGTTGACAAAGGAATATGGTTTGCAGTCATGGCGGAAACTGAGCTGGATGGACTGCGAGAACACGCTCGTGCTCGTTTGTCATCATCGTCGCTAAGCTCGGCGGCTCTGCCGCCTCACGCTGCTCAGTATTAGCAACTGTGTGAATTATACATGCCATCCCTGGTCTTGAGAACCATCCCTGGTTCTCAAGACCAGGCACCTAAGTGGCTCTACTCTACTCTTCTTTTTTTAGATATTTAGATATACTTTAGTATACACTAGTAGAGTTCTACCTTAGAATTGGAATGTATTATAGAAGACATACCTTCCTGAATTTTCATGCATTGCACAATTGGTAAATCATTTATTCAGACACTTCCTGATCATTAATACATTTCTAACTCATGGTGTAATAATACATACATATGTGCACTTACAAATAGCTTGTCCATTAAGTATAGCAACAATTTAGTAAACACATAATGCAGGAGACTATTTATTAGAAGTAAAGCATTAATTAAATTATTAGTTAATTACTTATTAATTATGAGTCATTCTTAATTATTCATTACTAATTCATTATGTATTTGTTCATGCTTAATTAAGGCTAAATAAGGTGTAGTTATTATAAAATGCTACCTAATAGTCATTATGACAGCTTGCCATCAAGACACAAGTACATGTATATTTTGTTAATGTCAAGTTGTCATAATAAGGACATCCCAAACAAATTTAATGTCAAGTTGTCATAATCAAGACAACCCAAAAATGTCAACTTGTCATGACAAAAACCAAATGACACTTTATGACAGCAGTCATAAACATCTATGATATTGACATAATGTTTATGACATTCATGACTGTGTCATGTAACAGCAGGGGTGGTGGCCAAGTGGTTAATGCACTTGGTTTCAGTTCAGAAGGCTCTGGGTTCAAATCCCACCTCTGCCACATTTCTCCATGTAAGTTTCTCTGGACTTAAGATGCACTTATTTTCCCTTTCATATGGCTAGCATACTGGTAGAGTTTTGTTTTACGCTTTTTACTCTTTTAATTCATTTATTAGTAATTGGAGTGGGCCACGGCCTCAACTTTACCTAAATTCTGGGTCTTTTAGTGAAGTTTAGGGCTAGTGGCCGGCGATCACCTTAGTATTTCTTCTGTTTTTCTTGTTGTTTAATGCTGGCAAATTATATAGTATTTTTTTGTCTTTCTGATGCCTGATTCTGTTTTTTCTCTCTGTTTAAGGTGCAGCTCCATCCAGAGATGGGAGTTGTATTCGTGTTGGCGATCCTCCTGTCCTATGCGGCAATAGCATTTCTTATATATTTGTCCGTGAATTGTTCTGTGAATTGTTCTGTAATTTATATTTGTAGCATGGCCCAAGCAGAGGGTCACCCCTTTGAGTCTGGTCTGCTTGAGGTTTCGTCCTCAGAGGGAGTTTTTCCTTACCACTGTTGCTCTGGGGGTTGGTAAGGTTAGACCTTACCTGTGTGATGCGCTTTGAGGCAACACTGTTGTGATTTGGCGCTATATAAATGAAAATAAATTTAAATTGAATGTGGAGTTGCGTCAGGAAGGGCATCCGGCGTAAAACCTGTGCCAATTCAACATGCAGATCCACCTTGGATTTGCTGTGGCGACCCCGAGTGCAAACAAGGGAGCAGCCGAAGGGACTTACTATGACTGTGTCATGTAACAGTTATGACAGTGTCATGCCACGATTATGACGGTACCTTCAAATAAAGTGAAAAGGCATACGGCACAGGTCAAGGTTTGCAAAATTTTGGGATGGCCCCCGTCACCAATCACGTTTTGCTCCATTGGCCATGTGACACCAAGACCAAAACGAAAGAAGAAGAAGATGACATGATAATTGCTGAACATTGGATGACTGACACAGGGATTGATTGTTTTTCCCTGTGTTTCTGTTGTTTAGAGGTTGATTTTTGTTAGGTTGAATTTATGAGGTAGAAAATTTTTTTAGGTTGATTTTTTTTTTTTTTTTTCAGGTTGAGCTTTTTGAGGCTGAATGTTTTGATGCTAAAAAAAAAAATCAACCTTAAAAATTGTAATTCAAACTCTGAGGGCACAGATTTTCTTCCACAGAGATGGCCCATACTGGCACACAGTATGTTGGGCTGATGAGACTTCATTCAAACAGACAGGTAAGCAGCCTCTGCGGGTGTGGCTGCATAGCCGAGTGTTATCGTGGAGACCTCTCAATGTACTAACATATTGAGAGGAATTAACAAGTTTTGCAAAGAGGAGAGGGCAAGCAGCAGAACTGGAAATGTCTGAGCCTACAAGTGTTAATGAACGAGTATTACATTATACTTCACTGTTACTTGCTATAACCTTTTTACATCCAAACATTCATTACTATATGTCATGAGCTCACAGTAGGTTGGTACCAGTTTAAACCTTGAAAACCTGCATTTGTACATTTTCTCAGATATAATTGATACACCAGTATCTAACTCCATTTTTAACTTCTGCCCATTTACATCCAGATACACAAAGTATGCTTTTGATTCACCATCTGCCTTTATCTCAAATAAATTTAGATCACTGATGTTTATACCTTTCTTTGGTTTAACCTTTGACTCTGAATTCACTTTAACATGGACCTTTGGTGCTGCAGCTGACTGTAGATGTTGTCTAGGCGCCCCCTTTTGGTGCTGACGTGGAGTTGCTGATGCTGATGTGGAGATAGTGACATCATCGCGTTGCGCCATGTTCAGCTCCTCCTTGCGCTGGGTGTGGCCTCCCCCTTCTCTCTTCTCTAACATCCCCTTTTGTCCTCGTAGTACATCGTACAAAAAACTGCCCCGCGCTATTTTTGCTAAATTTTAAACTTCTTGAAATTAGCGCCACGCTCAGAGATGAGCCTCATTCACTGAATAATCTGCCTCTACATTTCTTGAATAACTCCACACGTACCAAAAAAACACGCTATGTGGCTCATTAACTTCAGACAGTAGTCTGTAGATTAGATCCCTTAAGCCCTGGTCCCACCAAATAATGAACAGCGAATAATGAGCCACGTAGTATGTTGTTTTTTTGGTTCGAAAGGAGGTATTCAACAATTGTGGGAGAATAGTGGCTCTGAGAGGCTCTTAGAGGCAGAATATTCGGCTAATGAGGCTTATCTCTGAGCATGGCGCTAATTTCAAGAAGTTCAAAATTTAGCAACAACAGCGTTGGGCAGTTTGTGTATGAGTTGCTACGATGACTAATGAGGATTTTAAAGGCATGTGTGTGGTGAGGATGAGGCTGCTAAAAGCCCATTATCCGAGCGCCTGGCAGCTACGAGGACCAGAGAGGCTATTTGGGCTCAGCCCTCTTGTACACAATTCTACCTGCTTTGTGCACCGGACGGTGTATATAAAATAATTATTTTGTGGTGGATTAATCATTTTCTGTTAGAGCCTGGATGTTGAAAACACTTCTAATCGCTTCTGGAATCACAGAGGACTGTTTCATCTGGCCCTTTTTTGTCCCTCTCTCTCTTGCTCCATGAAGTGGAGAACGTATTTTGGAACAGCTTAAAAGGTAACTATTTTTTATTGTAATAGCTTGGTAAACAGTTGCATGTTCATTCCTTCTTTATAAGCTGCTGTAAAAGTATGATGATAGATTGCCAAATTAGTTCAGCAGTTAGGTCTAGTTTCTTTCACCTTGGGTAGCTTGCTAAGGTGAAGCCTTTTCTCGCACTTTGAAACAGTAATCCATGCCTTCATTCCCTTTCAGTTGGATTACTGTAATGCACTTTATTTTGGAGTTAGCCAGTCCTCCCTTGCATGTTTCCAATTAGTTCAGAACAATGCCGCTCATCTGCTAACTGGAGTACAAAAGATGGAGCACATTACACCTATCCTCGCCTCCCTCCACTGGCTGCCTGTGCAATTTAGAGTTCATTTTAAGATTCTTTTATTTGTTTTTAAATCTTTAAATGGCTTGCCCCGCCCTACCTCTCTGAGCTGCTTCACCCCTACGCCCCTGCATGCTGCCTCCGGTCAGCTGATCAGCTGATTCTTGAGGTACCAAGGTCCAAGCGAATGCTCAGAGGGAATTGGTCATTTTCTGTTGCAGCTCCAAAAATTTGGAATGATCTACCTTTGCACATTAGACAGACCTCTTCACTGTGTGTTTTTAAAATAATCTTAAACCCCCCTTGTATTCACTGGCTTTTACAGCCCACTCTCACGTTTTGTTTTCATCCTCCCATGACGAAATGAGTCAAATTTTCATGATGGGGTATTTTTAACTCACTATTCCTAACCCTACTCCTACCCTCGGCCCTAACCTTAACCATAACCTAATCTTACTCTTTCCCCCCACCCTAACCATAACCAACCACTTCACTTTTAAATTCGTGCAGCCATCACGGAATGAATTAGAATGAATTTATGCTGCATGACGAAAATGAGGTAGTTTTCGTCACAAGTTCACAAACCAATAGATTAATGTATATTTTGTGCTGCTGAATCATGACTTGCCGTGAGACTGGGTTGGGCTTTTAACACAATATGAGGCTTGTTCTGTTTTAGTTGTTTTGTGTTTATTGCTGTTTTTATTGTTGTTGGATTGCTTTGTTGTTTTTATGACCTTCATCTAAAGCACTTTGTTTGTTGTTCCGTTTTGGCTGTTCGAAAGTGCTCTATAAATAAAGCTGAGTTGAGTTGAGATTTTAGAGAAGTCCCGGGTCCCAATTGAAAAGACGTTCCCGCTAGCTTGGCTAACGGGGAGTTCCCCTTTGGCTGACCTGGTAGAGGAACGGTCTTTTGGTGCGAGCCGCGTGGGTTCAATCCCCCACCGTCGTCCTGGCCACGAAGGTCCTGCTGCTTCAATCTGGCGTCACGAACAGGATGTGGGTCACAGAGTATGCTAACACGCACCTGTGACTTCGGGACAAAGTCAAAAATGGTGGGGAGATGTGTAGCGGGATGAAAGTCCCGGGTTCCAATTGAAAAGACGTTCCCGCTAGCTTGGCTAACGGGGAGTTCCCCTTTGGCTGACCTGGTAGAGAAACGGTCTTTTGGTGCAAGCCGCGTGGGTTCGATCCCCCACCGTCGTCCCGGCCACGAAGGTCCTGCTGCTTCATAAGGGATCAGATGAGGGGCGCTCTGTGCGCACTGACGCAATGACTCGCACTCAAGAAGAGCATTTACAGAAAATGGCAGCTCGCAAAAGAATGATTTTGCAGTCATTAACAGACAAACGCAAAGTTAAAAGTTGGATCAGTGTGAAATGTGTGTTTAAAGCCACGAAAGAAATAAAGCCAGTGAGAACGAGCACAGAGGCGACTGTCCAGGAACGCAGAATGCACGCGCACAAAAGAGTGATTTTGCAGTCATTTACAGACAAACTGTCAGGAACTGGGCCCGGTCAGGGCACTAAGCCCTTGATTTTCCTCTTTTCATGGTTTCCGTCCCGCTTCAACATTGATTTATCAGTAATTTTCATCATGAGTTATTCTGTCATGTTTTTCTTGTCACTTTGTTCTTTTTGTTATGATTCACTAGTTATTTCATTTTCATCATAGTTGTCCTCAGTTTCATCATACTCATTAACAGTTATTCTCTGTTCTGTTTTGATTTGTCACTTTGTTTTCTGTTACTTTGGCCTTTCATTCTGTTTTAGTTGTCAGTCATTGTTTATTTAGTTATCATTTGTTCCTCTTGGTTATAATATCTGTTGTACTGTTATGTCAGGATTTGTTTTGGTTATTGTTTGTTCACTGCTTCTTCTTATGGTTGGTATTACTGCCTAGTTTTCTTTAGTCAGTTTTTGTTTAATGTCATTTTAATATTTTGCTCCGTCTTGTATTCTAGTCCATGTTGCCAGTTCTTGTTTAGTCTAGTCCTCATGTTCCTGTTTGACTCCTATTCAGTTGTAGCTCAGTTTTGTTTTTGCCTCTTGTTCCTACTGCACATCCTGCACCTGCTTTCATGTCCTTGTCTCACGCCCAGTTATTTATGTTCACTTCACATCCTGCACCTGTCATGTTTTTCTCTCACTTTAACTCTGTCTGCTTTGTCTTCTTTCACTCACGCTCTGTGCACCTGTTCACATAGCTTTGTCTTTTCTTCACTCCACCTTAAGCTGTCCTCCCTCACTGTCTTGCACAATGAAGTATCTTCGTTCACTAGCCACGCCTCCTCCTTGATTGTTCCTCACGTGCACCTAGTTAACTCCTGTCCTATTTAGTCTCCACCCAGCCACCACACCCTTGCTCGTTTGTTGTCTTTGTACACTCACCAACGCTTTGTCTAGTCCTGTTTTTGCCGTGTATCCAGATCCTGCCTTGTGTTATTTGACTGCGCCTATTGCCTTGCCCATGATGTCTGTGTCTGCTCGTGCCTTTGAACCCTACTTGCCCATGACTGTGTTTTTGCCTGACCCTGTTTGTGCTTCTGCCTCGCCAACTGATCACCCGTGTACCGAACCAGAGCCTGAATTAAAGACCATGAGTACTTCTACATCCAGTAGTCCGAGAGTTTGCATTTTGGGTCCAAACACTTCGGGTGCCTGGCACCCGCCGGGCGTGACACAAACACAAATTTAAAAGTTGGATCATGGTGTCAAATGTGTGTTTAAAGCCACGAAAGAAATAAAGCCAGTGAGAACGAGCACAGAGGCGACTGTCCAGGAACGTAGAATGCACGCGTGCAAAAGAATGATTTTGCAGTCATTAACAGACAAACACAAAGTTAAAAGTTAGATCATAGTGTCAAAATGAAGCAGCCACTCTGCTCTGTGTAAGCCTGATCCTGTCAGATCTCAGACGCTAAGCAGAGCAGGATCTGGTTAGTGCTTGGATGGGAGACCTCTTTGGAACATCAGCGGCTGTGTGTGTTTCTCCGGGTAAAACTGGAGTTGCATCAGGAAGGGCATCCAACGTACAACCTGTGCCAAAAACTGATGCAGATCTGGCTCTATCCGCTGTAGCGACCCTAAACAGAACCGGGAGCAGCCGAATGAACGACAACACACTTGCCGGACTGTACTGGAGCATCTATTTTTGGACTGCATTTAAAAAATGTGACAGCATCTTGAATGGATGCTGTGAATTGAAAACCCACACTTTAAGGGACCAAGTGTGGGAGTACTGGAGGTTTGGACGAAACCCATGCCTAAACATGCCCCATCGTCACGTTACATGGCGCTACATGGATCATATGTGGCTTGACGTGGATCATATGCAGCGACACGAGCCATTGGAGGCTGGACGGGGCTCAAATGACAGGTTGGTTGAGGCTCACTAGAGGCTGATACATGGCACGTGAGGTACAGAGAGGCACGTGACGGCTTCTTCATAGCAGATATGTAATACGTTAAAATGTGGATCATTCTTCAAATAATCACTGACACACCAGTGCGTGGCTTATTAGTCAGTGGGACTGAGGCTTTAGTCTTCGTTGTCTGGTTTTATTATGTCTCATCCCTTGGCTGATGTATTCTGGATTTTGTTTCTATATATTAATTGTAGTTTTGGTCTTCCTGTTTTATTTTAGTAGTCCTGGTTTTCTTGTATGTTTTAGTTAACTTCTTACTGTTGATAATTTGTCATTACCCTCATCTGTCTTCCATTTGTGTGATCACCCCAGTGTGTATTTAAGCCTTTGTGTTTACTTTATGTGTTTGTTGTTTCCTTTGCATTGGTTTTCTCCTGTCTTCCATGATTTGTAAGTACTTTCAGCACCTTTGTCATTTCCAGCTTAGGAGCTGTTTAGAGTTCTGTGTTTTGTGGATTTTTGTAATCACTCTTAGTGGTTTTTGCTTTAGAGCCTTCTGTCTTGTGTTACTACCTTTTTCCCCTGTTGTTCTCATGAGGATTGCTGGACACTTTCTGTTTGATAAATATCACCTGTGATTTCACCTTACCTCTTGTTTTAGTGGCTGCCTGAATTACTGGGGCTTTTTGTACTGCAAACCGTAACATTATCTGCTTGCAGTGGACAGCTAACATGCAACACTCAGTTTTATCTATTCAGGGGTACTGTGTCTTTTTACTGTCTAACTGCTGCTGCCTGCATCCAGCACGTCAACATAATTTTTAAGCACTTCACAAAGTTGTTGTTGCCATTTGAATAAAGGAAATGAGCAGAAGGTTGGTTATTTCTACCAATCAAAAAGGCCTATCAAAATTTTAAAATGTCATGCAAAAGTACATATTGAGATTTGTTTGCATTTTCTCATTGCTTATTTTACAAGCCTATAATGATGTTTTAATTACAACTTCGGAAAATTCAGGAACTTAATGTGGAACCCTTTGAGTTTCCGTGTTCAAGTTAGACACAAGGAACAGTGACCCCCAGTGGCCACAAGGGTCATACAATTAGCCACATGATGGGCCTGTCTGCCTTTAAGTTATTTTGCAGGTTTCACAGCTGTCCTGCAATAGGCTGGTGGCCCATCCAGCGTGTGCCCCTCCTCTCACACAATGACTGCTGGGATATTTTATTTCTCCTGTCATAGCATGCAAGACGTACAAGACCAGCTTCTCTAGGCTCCGAGAGGACAGATGGCAGCACATCAGAGGAGTGAACAGAGTGGAGGAGGGAAGAGCAAATGGAGTGAAGTATAAACAGAGACGAGGCGGTGGTTGTTTGGCGTGCTGGAAGCGGCATTGATGGTTGTGTCTTCTTTCATGTTGGGTCGTGGTGAAAGAGAAGGCGGGGTGTGGGGAGGGGGTCGTACAGATTTATTTGGACATCAATATCGGGGAGGGTAGGGGGACCTCAGGACATGACCTGACAGGATAACCCCTGACCTCTCCTTTTGCCAGAGCAGCTTGGGGTCCCATGAAATGCCTATGGGGGCTTGTAGACTCAGCAGTGAGTGTCGGGGCTCTCAGTGGTATCAGATAGCTTAGGGCCTTTTTCAAATGTATTTTTCAAAAAGGGGGAAAAAAAAAAAAAATCAATAAGTTGGGTCAGCAAGAGGCAGCTGCAGAAATATGAGCCTGTGATATTTATTGTGCTGTGAGGCACAGCGTGTTCACAGCACTTGTCAAAGATGCGTCTCCAAGAGCATATTTGGTTTAGAGACAAAAACAATAAGTCAATAAATGAACCTGAAGTCAACCCCCCCCCAATCATCTTCAGCAGTGAGTAGTTTGTGCGCTGAGGTTAGTGCACATGAAACATCACTCTCACTAACTCAACAAGATTTGATTCCATTGTGAAAGTATCAGAAACATCGATGAATGTGCTCGAAGATGTGTCTGTCGAGGACAGATTTAACGATGGACTCAACTCACATGAGTTTGTCACTTTTTTTTTTTTTACCAGAATGAGCTGCAGACCAGTTCAATTTCTATAAACTGCAAAACACGTGCTTTAAAGTGCAACTGAAATTACATTTTATCTTCAATAACAAAAATAAAAATGAGTTTTTAAAATGAATCCTACACAAAAATAACGACATAAAACGATGCTGCCACACTGCTGACTTCAGAAATAAAAACAAAATATGTCAATCACAATTACTTGATTTTTACCTGAGGCCATCAAATATGCCCATCGGGTATTGTGAAGACTTTGCATGCATCCAATGTCGACCATCCGTCTGTCTGTGCTCAGCATAAGTCCAGTCCGATTATTGCCAGTGTCTTCAAATTTACAGGGAACATTCTTGGGACACAGAGCTTGGACAAGTTCAAAGATGGCTAACCTTAACCTATTTAAAGGTATTTTAAGAGATTAAAAAGTCACATTCTTTTCCTATTTTTATGCTCTGAATCATGTTAATCCATTTTTGTTTTGTTTTTTTATTCTTTGAGGGGTGGTGGTGACAGCCAATCAGTAGTAGCAGCACCATGACATCACTGGCTGGTCTCTCTGATGCACCAAAACTGCTTTGTTTATGGGTAAATATAACACTGTTCTCATATAATATGTAGACGCTAGTGAGAAATAAACACTTCTAAAACTGAAACTGCCATTTTTGGAACCTGACATCGCCTCTGGAGTGCTTTACAAGACGTTAGCATGTTGACATCACTGGCTGATCTAGCTAGCTGCTATCTCAGTTTCATCTGTGTGTATATAAAACATCTTTTGCATATATGTAGTGCTCTCAACACTGGCGGCATAATTCACTTTCTTATAAGTGTTCTGTTATGTGCTATGTTGTGATTCATGTAATAGCGGTCCCTTTAAGAGTTCAGGTGATGTGTTCTGTTTCCGGCTTTTCTGTTGGCACGCGGCGCCATGTTTGTAGTCTGTTAATAAACGCGACTCAAAGAGTCTTAATGTGAGAAGTTTCGGCTCGTCTTTTCACCAAAAGACAACTTCTACATATATTATGTAAAAGCTACCAACAAATAAACACTTCTAAAACTGAAAATGCTGCTTTTGTAACCTGATAATACCTCTGGAGTGATTTACAAGACATCTCGTGGACGGCAGCATGCACGCTAACTTCCACTAACTCAACGCTAACTTCCAATCTTGTCAAAAATCCATATATGCACACATGCACGTCCTCCTGCAGGTGCTGTTAAGGGCCCCTTCACACATAGTGCAAATTTGTTCAAATTACAGCAAAAAAGTTT
The DNA here is from genome assembly GCF_902500255.1 of Thalassophryne amazonica. Lineage (NCBI taxonomy): Eukaryota > Metazoa > Chordata > Actinopteri > Batrachoidiformes > Batrachoididae > Thalassophryne > Thalassophryne amazonica. The sequence continues at coordinate 16,666,494 of NC_047104.1, forward strand.
GAATTAGCGATCCACGAAAACATCACAGCGACGGGCAGGCGTGTACGATCCAGCTGCGAAGGTTTTGTGCACACTCGTGCATGAACACAGTGTGAGCAACTGGAGCATGTGTAACCATATCGTGCAGCTGCTGTGGAAAAAAAAATGGAGGACAGGCTGAGAGACGCTCCCAACAGATGGCAGAACTTGGCCCAGAACCGGGAAACAAACTGCGGCCCTCGTTCAGATATGATGTCCTGTGGGGAACCATTGTATCTAAAAACATGATGAGTAACAGCCATGGCCGTCTCCTTGGCTGAGAGTAACTTAGGCAAGAGAATGAAGTGTGCCATCTTAGGGAGGTGGTCAACTATGGTTAAGATGACCGTGTTGCCATGAGAATCAGGTAGCCCCATGACAAAGTCCACAGAGGTGTGCGACCATGATTGTCGGGGCACAGAGAGAGGTGCTAACAAATCTGATTGTCTGCGAGTACAAGGTTTATACATGGCACATAGCTGACAGGCATTTACAAAGTCTCTGACATCATCTCTCATAACCATTTCTCTGGCTGGACCTGGCATGTGAGCCAACAAGATGGACCCCAAGACTGGATCTGCCCTGTGGTACATTTGATACTTGGGCTGTGTTTCTGTAACCAAGGTTGCCCCAAAATAACAGGATGAGACATTTTGCAAAAAAATATGAAAACTTAGGGACACAGTGTGTCCATCAGAAAACGCTAGTTGCACTGGCAGTGAGCGGAGTGAAAATTGCCCTAAAACACTGCCATCCACGGCATTCACCTCCAGGGGGCGTGGTAAAGGAAGTACCTTAAGGTACAGACCCCTGGCAACATATGAGTGCAGGAGATTAGCATCAGAGCCAGAGTCTATGAATAATGATACAGTCTCAGAAGTGTCATTGTGGCTTTAATTGGGATGACTTCAACTTCAGAGTTAATATGTTTCTCAACTCAGCCTTTATTTCTAAAGCCGGTTTAAAACTACAGCTATCAAACAAAGTGCTGTACATAACATGTTTCTGACTCACCCTCCTGGAAGTCGGTGGCAGAGAACACCACCCTCACTTTGACGGTGCCGATGTTCCTCAACCAACAGATGGGTGCATCACAGGAAAAGGGCGTGGCAACAAAAGGGACAAGATGCACCCAGACCCAATCCCAAACACAAAGCAGACCAAAACATGAATACTATGACAATACAAAAATTTTCACAAGACATAACCAAAGACATGACAATATGTGATTAAGATATTAACGGCCCCTTCACACATAAGACGAACAAAGCTGAATGGCGCATGAAGGAGGATTCGAATGGTACAATGGTGTGAAAAATCAGAGCCGCACTTGAATGCTTATTTTATATTGTTATTTTTTGACAAATGGTGATTATGAAACATCTCCTGTTCTAGTATTAAGTGATTGTGTTGTTAGTATGTACCTTAGAGACACTTATGTTATATTTTATTGATTCCAACACATGTTAAACACTTTGTTACTTTCGTGCTAAAGGTTACGTGAGGTTCGGAACAATGATATGTTCCTATCATATCTATCAATATGTTCCTAATATCTGCACTGTGACCTGCTGTGTTCTTAAGATATTTATCTGCACTGAAAGTACATCTTGTAGTAGCGTCTTTCACTATCTTGTTATCATGTGAAAGACGTAACAGCAGGCAGTGGTTCATCAGTCAGTCGCCCACCCAAGGCCCTGTTTTTATGGCTTTCCAATTTTGACCTAGTTAGCACATGGCTTAAACATGACATAATCTTTTTGATTATGGGCACGCCTCTCAGTGGTCATTCGCCAATAGAAATCCAGGTCCACCCATTGGGCCTCATGTATCAACGTTGCGTACGGCGATATTTGAGCGTATATGGGGTGTACGCCAAAACGGCTGCGCTACTTGGCATTTATCAATGTGGTTGTTGGCGTACGCTGCGCTGAAAATATACACCAGGTCGAGAGCTGGCGTAAATTATACACCAAAATGAACCAGCGCTGGAATCCACATAAAAATGAAGATCAACATGATAAACAGTGCCATTATACAAATCAATGCATATATTACATAAATAACACTTTCCTGATTATACTACATAATAATCAATACAAATCCCGCCTTTGCGGGATTGTTATGGAGCACAATCCGTGGCCACAGCATTACTGCAAAGACAGCGCTGCTCGCCTTTTTCTCCAGACTTCGAGCCTGGAGCCAGAGCAGCGCTGAGCTTAACTTCATGTGATGTGATTGTTTTAGACTATGAAATTGATAACAACTGTAGTTTCGTCATTCCCTTAATTCGCCCGTGCTGCAACCAGGTTTTGTCATCTCCATTCGGTTGTCACAATAAAATAAATACAGAAATACATTTAAAAAGTAAAGAAATCTGACAGATTAGGTGTGTCTTATTAATTGAGCGAGCAAATATCCACGTCAAGAATTATTGACATGTGAAAAGAGAATACAGTGGTCCCTTGCTATAATGCCATTCACCTGTTGTGGCCTCGGAGTATTTAGTCCAATTTTGCATGCCTTTTTTTTTTTTTTTTTTTTTTTTTTTTTTTTTTTTTTTACAGTGTTCTGTGTTCTGCGTATCTGTTTATAAGAATCTTGCTGCCCAGAAGAGAAAAGAGCACTAACAACTACTCATAACTGTGTTTGTCACACGGAAACAAACACCTGCTGCAGCCAGGTGTGAGTGGGAAAAGGCGCAGCGCCAGGACGCAGAGGAGCAATCTGTGAAATACTGGTGAGTCACTATTAATAATTTCTTATGTGTCCGACCTTGTTCGTTGATCATTAAAATTAATTTGTTAGTTCTAAATGCCATCATAATTATTTATAGGAAAACGTTCTATTTTTATTTCTCAAACAAATGTTTGGGCCTGAAAACAGTTTGGTATTATTTTCCTACTAAGGTTTGAACTTTGAGAGTGTTTACACACGAGAGAAAAGTGAGAAAATGTTCATGCCTGATTGAGAAAGTGTATAAACTGTGTAGTGAGGGGTTTTACAGCTTTGAAACGTCTATAATAATTGTAAAAAATAACGCCGACTACATCGCGGTTTCACGTATTACGGGCTATTTTTTAGAACGTAACTCCAGCGATTAATGAGGGACCACTGTAACACTTTATTGATTATATACTACAAAACAATTGATACGACAGCCGCTTTTGACGCTCTATTGGCACGCGTCGTGATTGGTGGAGTTCTTTTTCATTGCCGTCTTTCCGGCTTCCATGTCATAAAATGAGGGTGTGTCTGAAGCAGAGTCTGAATATTTATGGGCGTGTTTATTATAATTACGATAGTTTCCACCCGCCGCATTTATCAAGATCACGTCAGGTGTACGCCAGAAATGGGCAGGTGCGCACTGCTTGATACATGTCACAGCGACTTTGGTGTATTTCAAGTTTACGCCGTAAATTTATGCCACAAGTGCGCAACATTGATACATGAGGCCCAATGTCCCTGTCTATAAAATATTCCTGTAATCTGTGCTTGGGGCCCTTTTTCAGATGGAGATCCTACATGAGCTTTGTCCATTGGTGAATGAGATCTGATTATCTCACATGAAATCTAATAAATTGTTTTTTTGTTTGTAATAACAGCATCTTTGATCCAGGACAGTGTCACTTTCTGTTGCTTTATCTCATCCAAATTTTTAAAACAAATGAATATGAATTAACTCCCCTTTCATTAATTTTTAAGCATAACATTACACTAGATTCTACCAGAGTGTGCAGTTTTTTATCGGCACTCTGTTCAGAGGCAGGTGGGAGTGAGCACTTTCTCTTTTTTTCCTGAACCCTTTCTACAGAAACGGGTACCAGAGCTCTTTGATGGAATCTCAGCAAACCAAAAGAAATGTCATCAGGCATACTAACATGGTCAGAGTGAAACACTGTGTGCACTGCTTCACGCTGAGTGTAGAAAACAGTAACGCTGGGTTGTGAAACTGCACTGACAGTCATGTTATTTTGCTTGAGCCACAGCTTCCTCACCGTGCATCCTGAATTGCTCTCAAGCAGGAGACAAAGTGGTTAAGTGGATTCACATTGTGTGTGTGTGTCTGAGTGGAAGCAGGGAACAGTCCCTGGCTCTCCTCACGCCGGCTCATGGCGGGTAGTGTGGTGGTGATATTGTACTGACCCTGCCCATTAGAGGTCACAACAGGGAATTATAGTGTCAGCTGTCAAGCTGAGACCCACATTCTGCTCAGGGGGAAGGCTCCTAACTCCACGGCGCTCTCTCATACTCACACAAACCCATCTGTACACATCTCGCTTTTTTGCAGCACTTCGCGTCCGCTAACTACAGTACTGCCTACAGTGGGTCTGTAGGCCTATTGTTCCCCTGCAGGAGTGAGGGAGGAGAGGGAACTAACCGGCTACAGTAGAGCTGAGTCAGAGTGACACTGAGGGCTGGTGGCCACAAGTCCTTTAGCTACAAATCAGACTTAATCTGTGATTAAATATACAGAACAACTCTGTGGAAGGGAAACCGTCAGTGGTGGCTGACTACCAGGAGGTGACAGAGAACATCCTGAGAAGGGGTGCTGTTTTAAAAGTAAAGAATATTTTTATGTTTTCACCCCAGACTATAATGCACAATTTTTCATATACATATTTTCATATTCATATTTCAAAGACGGCTAGCTTTGACCTATTTTAAGAGGTAATTTAAGACGTTAAAAAGTTACATTCTGTTTCAATCTGTTCCCTTTTGTTTTTGAGTGGCAGGCATGACAGCTAATCAGAGTAGAGCTGCACCATGACATCAGTGGCTAGTCTCTCCAAAATCACTGTTTTGTGTTTCATATTCATTTCTCAAATATTATGTAAAAGCAAGAAATAAACACTTCTAAAACCAGTGGTGAGCACAGCTAACCAAAAAAGTTAGTTAATCCACAAACTGATAAGCTAACTTTTATAAAGCTAAACTGATAAAAAATTTAGCAGAAGTTACAGATAAAAGCTAAATGATTTCAAACGGTTAAAACTGTGGGCACAGGTCTGTCATAAGCTAACTTTTATAAAGCTAAACTGATAAAAATTTAGCGGAAGTTACAGATAAAAGCTAAATGATTTCAAACGGTTAAAACTGTGGGCACAGGTCTGTCACCCTCTCCCACCTGAGGTGACTCAACCAGCAGAGCCCCAATGTTATGCCATTAAGACCCTGATCCCACAGGATATAGAACCACCACACAACATGGTCACAGCGAACATCCCGTCAACTGTAGACCCGCGGAATGCTTCATGGCCCCCAGATGCACTGCTGGCCGAGAAGGACAATTTCCTCTGTAAGCTGTCAGAGGACACTAGTGCGAGAGAGTACTGCCCTCTGGTAGTAGATGGTCTCCATTTGGAAAACACACACACTGCTGATGTAGCTCTGGCTCTTTGGGCCGAGAGATCAGCTATTAGTCAAAGTCTGTTTGACTCATTGAGAAAATCCAAGCCAGACATTTTATATGTGGAGAAATCTTTCCATTTTCCAAAGGACCCTCTACCCCAGACCATACTCAAGGCAACTGGAATCTGCACGCTCAGAATACGCTGGAACTGACGAGAATTGAGCCACTCATTCTTAGTCGTTCCAAACTTACCATGCTGTCTACATAGGAGGCGACTTCCTTGTCCGATTGGAGGTACAGGTTGACAGAGTCAATCAGGTCCTCTGGTCTCTGACCAGAGCACATGACGGCCCCGCTTACTCCGATCCGGAGTATCTAAAGTCTGGGCAATTGAATCCCTGATGCATGTCAGGTAGTGAGTGATGGTCACATCACAATACCTGCCAGGCTCATTAAAAGTCTGCTAATGAGTCTTTCATTGGATTCAGGTGTGTTGGAGCAGGAAGACAACTAAGGGTGTCAGGAAGGTAGCTATCGAGGACCGAACTTGAGCACCCCTGCTTTAAAGAATGATAAGGAGCGAGGACGTCTGAGAGATCTACTCTATAAATACAGAGCGTCCTTTGCCAATGATTCATTGGATTGTGGACTCACACACATCCACTCTGTGCGTATCCCAACTCCTCCAACTCCCAACTCCTCCAAATGCACCCCCCACACTGTGACAGTACAAAATTCCTTTGGCATCCTATGAACCCTTTACAGGAAATCATAGATGACCTATTAGGAAAAGGGATCATAAGACAACAGGTGCAACAGCACCTATTCAGCCTCTGTATGGCCAGTAATCAAACCAAATGGGAAGTGGAGACTTGACATTGATTACCGCAAGCTCAACCAACAGGTGTCGCTATCCCGATGGCCGATGACTCATTTAGTGCAGGAACTTCCTAAAGTGAAAGACACAAGATACTTTTCCAAGCTTGACGTGGCCTCCGGGTTCTGGACAATCCCTGTCCATAAAGACGATCAACACAAACTGGCATTCACCTTCACCAACTGCCAGTACACTTTCACCAGTTGCCCATTTGGCTATGCGAACTCACCTGCAGAATTCAACATCTTCTTGAATAAGGCATGCCCTGATGCTAACAAGCGAGGCACCCTTATCTATGTTGATGACGTCCTAATGCGAAACCCCACATTAGACACACATTTGGAGGAGATAGATGATTTTCTGGGCCAACTCACGACTGCTGGTGCTAAAATCTCACTCTGAAAGTGTCAATGGTGTCGGACCAAGGTCAACTATGTGGGCCTCCTTGTCGGGCCAGACGGAGTGCAACCACAAGTTGGATGAGTCCAAGGCATCACCAACATCAAAACGCCTATGAACCTAACAGAACTGCACAGCTTTCTGGGAGTGTGCAACTACTCCCGCCAATTCATTAAAAACTATGCAGATTTGGCAAAACCACTGACAGACCTGCTCAAAAATGATACGCCGTTCCTATGGGGTGAACCCCAAGAACAGGCCATGCAGGCTCTGAAAGACAAACTCTGCTCAGCCTCATGCCTAGCATACCCTGATTGTTACAAAGAATTCCACCTAGAGGTGGGATTCTCCAATCAATGCCTAAGAGTGGGACTGTACCAGATGTACGACAAAGATAGGCGAGCGGTCGCATATGCGAGCAAAACACTACAACCGCCGGAACTTAAATTCAGTGACTGCGAAAAAGCCCTACTGGCCACAGTCGGGCTGTGAAACATTTTCCAACTATCTGGGCAGACAAAAAGTCATTGTAGAAACCAATCATCAACCAGTGACATTCCTTAACAGTCAAAGACTGTGAGAAGGTGTAGTAACAAACTCACAAGTTGCCTCTTGGTTGATGCAGTTTTGACATGGAGGTGTGGTATGCACAAGGCCGCAAAACTCCCCTAGGCACAGGGTTAGCTGCTTGCCAGCGCTGCACTGAAGACACACCCCAGCTGCAACCCACTTTAACGAAGACGTGTCACCACCTGACTCCCCTAATCACCATTACTTTGACCACCATGCCTGCCGAGGCATGATCACTGCATACGTGGACGGCTGCTCATTTCACCATGAAACAGACGCCCGGGCAGGAGTGGGGGTCACGTGGATTGACAACACACCACATGAGCCACAAAAGTTTCAACTGGGACCACAGTCCTCTCAGCATGCAGAAATTGCTGGCGTACTCATAGCATGTGGCGCAAAATGTCAGAACATTTGTGCTATGCACTGATTCAAACTATGCACGCCTTAGCATTTTGTGCCATATACCCTGCTGGAAACGCAGCGGTTTCATGACCTCCAACAGGAGATCGGTCAAAAACAAAGAACTGTTTGTGGCTTGTGACCACCTCATAACGACGCATGATCTCCAGATATACTGAAAAAAGGTCAGAGGTCATTCCCGCACACCAGGCCAAGACAAAGAAATTACTTGGTTGACACACTAGCCAAGCAAGGCGCTCTGGAAAGCACGCCGTGGGCATTCGAGGAGGCAATTTTGACCAACCCACCCACCCATGCTGTGTCCGTCGTGACTCGTGCCAGGACTGCTACTGCAGACCCTGCCACAGCCCCCATCCCAATAACAGCCTCGGTCGCTCCAGCTTTCTCCAACTCCGACCTGGCTTCACTCCAGGCTCTGGACCCGGCCATAAACAAAATGGTGGTACACCTCAGTGATCCTCACGTTCACCCACTCACTGAGGATGATTTTGCTTCCGTCCCTGACTTAAAACAGCTGTACCACACCCGTGATAACCCACAAGTGCTCCGTGGCAACTTGTTCTCTGCTTCCGAGGATCTCTCTTCACCTGCGTTAGTGGTTCCTTGTAACCACCGGGGGGTGATGTTGATGCACAGGCACAATTCAGCATGCGCAGGTCACAGAGGAACGAAAGCAACAGACAGTGCGATTCGACAGGTGGCATATTGGCCAAAAATGCAGAAGGATGTAAGCGATTACATCAAAGGCTGCTTGGTTTGCTGCCAATTTCAACCTGTGAACCTGATTCACAGAGCTCCTTCCCTTCGTTCCCTTGGTCAGATCTACAAATTGACTGGGTAGGACCCCTCACAAAGTCTGCAAGAGGAAACAAATATTTCCTCACTGTCCCATGTGACTTGACCAAATGGCTGGAATGACTACCAGCTCCGAACGATACAGCCTTGATGACAGCCTATTTGTTGATGAATCACATCTTCTCATGATTTGGAGTACCTATCCGCATAAACTCGGATAGAGGCACCCACTTCACCAGTGAAGTCATGCAACAACTCTGGCAAGTGCTGGGGGTAAAGGCGAACTTCCACATCAGCCACCACCCTCAGTCGTCAGGACAGGTGGAAAGGGCCACCTGTGGTGATCATCCTGCATAAATATGTGGCAGCTAACCACAGAGACTGGGATGTGAAACTTCCCTTGGTCCTCATGGCCATCCGGGCGACCTTTCACGAATCGATGGGGTTCTCCCCTTTTCAAATGATGACAGGCCATCAGATGACACTACGTCTCCACCTGCTGTACCAGCCAGGGGAGGCAAACATTACGACAGCGTACACGGCTCAACAATACATGACTGACCTGACTGAACATCTGAAAGCCACCTTCTCCTTTGCTCAAAAACACTTGAATGAAAGCGCAGAAGGTCGAAAAGCCTACTATGACCAGAAGGCGTCCCACCATGAAGAAGAAGGAAGAAAGAAAGAAGGAATATCGACATCTGCTGCGTCCCAAACAATTGAGTTACACCGATCGAGACAAATTAAGAGAATAATTTTTCCTTTAAACAGGACAAATAAAACAACTCAGGTGATCTCACCAACACCACCGTAGTGGGGTGAACCCCAGAGGCGACAGCATAACGCTCTAATTGAGAATCAGCTTAGATAACAAACTCTGTGCTATAAGCCAGAAAAGCAAAAGAAAACCTCTAACCATTTTAAGACAAACTTTTAACCATGTTTGTTGTGTTTGCCAGGATGACCTGGCTCATGACCCTGCTGTTCCTCGGTGCAACCACTGCCAACACCTCCCCAGACGTGGTTGAATTTGGACCAGAATCGGGCATCGTCCTGGACCAGCCCGGCTTACTGATAATGAACTGCCACTTGCTCACGCAGGCACGCAGAGGGTGTTCATCAGGCTCGACCCCACAGAAGTGTACAGGGCCAACTTCACCAGCAGTACAGTGAACCTGGTCTCCTGGGCAGGTAGCCGGTGGAACACGTCTGTCCTGTAGCATGCTGAGGCAGACACAGTCCACATGCTACGCCAGATTGAGAAGTTCACGGTAACACAAGCAGAACTGAGTGGACTCACCAAAAGAGAGAAGAGGTTCATTGGAGGTCTGCTAATGGCAGCCTCAGCTGTAGGATCCCTCTTCAGTTTTGGTTTATCAGCAGTTAACACCGTCACAATAACAGCAGTAAAAAGACACGTAAGCGAGCTTCAAGAGGTAATCCCTGAAATACAGGCTCAGCTTAATTTACAGAGAGAAGGTCTCGAGACAAACTGTAAGAGACACCATGGTAATCCTTAACACCCATACCAACGTGCTCAAAAAGACCGTGGGCATACTTGACCAACAAGAAGTGTCAGTGTTGCAGGAAGACTATGCACACACACAGATGATGAGTATGCTCATGGCGGACATGATGAGGGATGTCGGATCTTCAATTGACAGCCTCGCTGTCGGTAGGATTCCATCCTACGTTGTCCCTTTAACCCTGGTCCACCAACTTCTAGAGTCCGCAACCCATAGCATAGTCAGGCCGCTACAAGCTCACCTCGCTTATGCATTGGGAAGCTCAGTTCCAATCTATGTATATCCAGAGGATCTGGAAATGCCGTTCTAAGTAACTTGCTCATTGTCACCACCAAAAACATCTACAGACTCAAAAGTGTCGTAAACGTGGGTCTCTGGCAAGGAGACAATCACCTCAAAATCCACACACCACTGTTGGTGGCTTTCAACGACACTAATCCTGAGCTATACCTAGTGCCGAATCTCAAAATGTGCACTAAGGACATCCATTATCTGTGTCCCAGCAAACCTTTCATTCGAGATGACACCGCCAGCATCTGCGTCCTCAAAACACTTACTGGGACAAATCACTGTCCAATGACCATCACGCCATTCTGCCAAGTCACAGACATTCAGGTAGAGATCATAGGATCGCTGGTTAGTCAACACCCCTGAAAAATCAGCCCTACTAGTGTATGACCGTCATGACACATCAACTCGTATCGAACTATGCTCGGCTTAGCTCTGTGAGCGCGCAGATACGCCAACACCCTTCAAAACGGTATAACCAGGTGTTCCCGAGCCCTCGCCAGGCTAGCCCGAAGGAAAAGCCGTGCAGCTAAACCGTCTGAAGACATTGAAGCTAACCCAAATTTAGACCAAGAACTCGAACCCAACCAGACCTCTGAGCTACTGAATTTGGATTAGCCAAGCCTGCTGCGAATAGTGTAAATAAATAGGCAAATGTATGATGTGGTACCATAGTCGGACCACTTTAGTTATGTAATAGCCACCCTAAGCCACTCTGCTAGTCTGACACTAACCCTCCTCAGCCTCACTGCCAGTGGAAGACATCACCCACCAACCTTCACAGCCTTCCTCATCTTGGCGATTCATCGTTGGAGACCCAAAGTCGAATCGAGTGGGGAAATGTAGCGGAAAGCTGTGCCAACTTTCAACGTCCTAAGTTTGCATCAAGCAGAGGTCATGAAATTTCTTCAAAAGGAAAACTTAACACAGCAAGGCCTGGTATAGCTCCAGGTGTGAAAAGGGAGACCTTTCGAGCCAACACAGGATGGCTCGGTGTCATAAACTCCCACCCTTTCCAGGATTTAAGACTCCCCAAAGTGCATTCCTCATGGAACTGCAAATTCCCTTATCAGCCCGAAACCAGATGTGCTAATTCCTTTGTCATCTAAAAAACACAGACACCAGAAGAACATACTTTCTTCCCAAAAGTCCTAAAATATCTCTGTCCAACCAGATTCAAGAGAAAAACATCTCACTGTAGACTTGCCATCAACTTGTTGATCACAGTCCAGTTTTTCTGATCAAAATCGGCCTAATATGGACCTAGTTCATATTTTTTGATGAAATCTAAAACCCAGTCCATGGAACAAGAGTGACCCCTATTGGAAAATTGGGGAAGGGCATGTGACCAACTCATGCAGATTTAAATTGTAACCACGTTTTAAAATGGCATTGTTGTAACAGAAAAAAGAAAAGAAAAAGAAAACAACATGTGACCATTTAACCTCATGAAAGTGATCTATCTGGTATTTTATACTCTGCTCATTGTGGAAAGTTTATCTAGTGTGTTTTTTCATGTATAATTGTGTTGTGTGTGCATTTCCACGGAAAACCACTTACAAGAGTTATCCTACAGGACTTGTTTGGTTTTAAAGTGGGAATTTAGGAGCGGACAGTGATTTATATATGTAAAACTAGACAAAGAAACTCAGAAAAAACTACAGTACCCAGAATTCTCGGGGGTGGAGCTTTTAACCCTTTAAAAGCCTGCGCCCCCGGGAACTCGCGATCTTATGCCTTCTCTCTTATGCTGTTACGCGTTCTCTCTTACGCTCTTACGCTTTTTCTCTTTCACCTGCCTCTTACACTCTCTTCTTCTTGGGTCCAGACGCCACCTCAGCCGTCAATTTTATGACCCTTTGTCTGAAACCACATGCTGCTTAAAACTTATTTCTTGTTTGTGCGCGCCAACAAGAAATTACTTTTTCTTATAGCTAACTTTTGCTCAACTTTTGTAAAGTTAAACGCGCAGGTGCATTTAACTTCCTTTTTTGATTTTTCAAATTAAAACCTTTTTCTTTTTAAACTCCAAATTCCTCTCGTGAACATTTTTCTAATAAAGTCAGCTATTTTTGTGTTGAATTTTTGATTTGACCCGGCTTTCACAGATGACTATGAAAGACAAATTTTTGATTTTTTTTTTTTTTTGATAGAGAATAAAGACGCTCAAACCTTTATTCTGACTGCCCAGACTACAAGCGCTGCAGAGACAAAAACATCCAGGTCAGCTAAGCTGCAACAGAGAGTGAACTGCCGTCGCAAGTCACAGCAATTATAACGGAAAGCACCCCTGGTAACCCACTAAACCGGGCGTGGTGACCGGCAGAGTCCCTTTGCCAAGGTACCGGAGACAGCTGTGCACGGACGGTTCCTCGACTGAAAACCAGACGGCTTCCAGCATCGGACCTCACGGAGACCAGCTGCACTGCACCTCCAAGTAAGACCGGGGCATGTCAGAGATAAACAGAGTGGCTTTATTTAATTCTATTCAAAATCATTAATCTTCTCTCACATTAATAAATACCACAGTAAATTCCCTGCTGATTAGGACGAATTTAAATCCTTATCTCCCGTTATGAAACCAAATTATCTGAACGTCATATAATCATTGCTCATTGAATTTCATCATCATCAAATTGCTTACTGTGATATGTCCTGTTATTTAACTCCTGCTTGAGTTAAATAAATTTCTTAAACGTGTGAAGTTGTTTGTGATTTTGTATAGTTTTACAGAGGGTGTCAGATCTGACCTGCAGAACTTACTCCTGATGATTAGACTGATTTTAATATTTCCTATTGACTGACCCTAAAATCTGCGATATTATAACCTTGTTATAATATCATTCAGTCATAGGTGGTTCCCCCAGTATTCGAGGTAAAATTATCCACCAGTGATCATTTCAAATGACCTAAAACACATATTTTCTTCCTGATTCTGCTACAACTGACAACTTTTAGTATTCACTCCAGTACACTGGCAGCTACTGATACAACAACGAGCCAGCGCTTCTGTCTCAGATCAGCCTTCTGTCAGCAAAAGAGACCTGGTGACCAGAGAGAAAGCAAAAAAAAAAAAAAAAAAACATATCACAGGAGTCATGCACAGAAAGACAGTTTTGACTTATGGTTAAAATTTTAAACAAACAAATTTCCGGACTAGTTATTGAAATTAACATCACGTCTGTTGTTTTATAAAGTGAAAATATCAGCTCTATGTTTTAGTGTTAAAGCAATGCACTAATTTTGAAGGTTTTAGCGTTTACAGACACACAGGCCGACAAGCGTTATAGGAAAATTCGTTTTTTTGTCATCAGTGGTTGGTTGTAAAAAAAAAAAAAATATGTAAAAAAAAAAAACAAGTTACTGTAAAGTGTGTGTTGGTTTTTACAAATAAATCTGTATTTGTAAATATGTCATTTTTTTATTTTTAAAAAAAGGCAATTTGAAAAGTGAAAATTCTGTTGAGATGGATCAGGGTGAGGAGCTTGTATGCAGCAGCGAAGTCCTCCTGTCAGTACCAGGGATGGAGGATCACACCTGTTCAAAAGGGCCCACCAACACTTGTGAAATGCATCTACCACCACCAGGACTGCCACACCCTGGAGCTGACTGCATCTTCGACAGTGATACAGGGATTCCACATACAAAGTTTCCAACACTTGTAGTCTGCCTGCAACCAATTGCCCCAGCTTCACCATCAGTGCCAGTTCTGGATCAAATTCTAATGACTTTGACTTTTTTTTTTTTGTAATCATTGCATTTTTACCTCGCTCTGGAGCACAGTTTACATTGCAGACACTTGCAAGTTCACATGTGGCAGTCCACAAAAGGATCAAGGTCAAAGGTCAAGGTCACAGGAAGGTCAAACACTAAAATGACCAAAACAACTTTCCTGGTTGTAATTTTTGAAATTCCAAATTTGGCATGAATATAGTGAATGGCCTTGCCCATAACCCATTACCTGGGATGAATGAATGACCTTGACCTTCAGGATTTACCTTGGGGTCAAATGTGACCTAAAGTAGATCAAATGTTATTGTAGGTGCTATGAGTATACAAGTAGCACCCCAATAAGCAGGTCAGTCCAGACACAAAAGGTGAAGTCCAACACAGCAGGAGTTTATTTTCCAAATGGTGGATCAAACACAAAAACCAGTGAAGGGACAAGAACAAACTAAAATACAATCTTAACCCATTCAGAGTGAGGGGAATCCTGGAATTGTTGGAGGTGAAGATAAACAGACAGCCGTGACAAAAAGGAGTGAACAGGCTACAGAACAGAACAGACTACTTACAAATGCATGGGACAACAGATGACACAGGAGACATGTAACACTTGTCAATGGACCAGCAAAACAAATATGCCAAGGGAGTGATTTAAATAGACAAACCAATAAAGCAACAGGTGCAGTAATCAAAGGTGACTGGAACATGTGAGGAATAATCAGACCACAAGGGAGTGGCAAATATCAATATATTCCCAGGTGACTGAACATGACTATAACACATTACCAAATTACACCTGAGTAGAAAATACAAACACAAAGAAACCAAAAGACACTAGAAAATAACCAAGATACATAACCGCTGGGAAGGTGACTCAACCAGGACTGTAACATAACAAAATACTGACGAACAAATATCACAGGAGGAGGCAGAGACCAGACCGGAGTTCCATACAAGGAGATGAAAGACTGAGAAGAGTAAGGGTTCATGGACAGCAGACATAAAGAGAACAGACAAAGGTGACTAGCACAACACACACACCCACTCACACACACCCACAGGACTCAACCACGACATGCAGCACACGCGCTCACACACAGACCGAAGCGAGGGGTGTGCCCACACACAGGAAAAGGGAGTGCATACACACTGCAGAGCCTACAACATCCCACAACATCAAATTTCATATTTGAGTAAAACATGTCATGTAACACACCAAATTAATTAATCTACGGGTTTGTAATATCGTCACGAAAAAGTGCCCCATTTTCATCACGTTATGGTTATAGTTAGGAGAAGAGGGAGGATTATAAATAGTAAAATGAAAAAGAAAAAAAAAAAACACGTCACGAAAAGAACCCCACTTTGGTGAAGGGGGCATGAAAAAACAAAGTCTTTCAGCTTATATATTTATTACTTCTTTGTTTCTGCATATCTAATCTTACTTGTATATATTTGTATGTATTTGATGGGTTTTTTCTAAATACAAATTACAAAGGAGGCGGAGACAAAATGTGCTTGCTGGTCAGCCTCGTAGACATTCAGGCAAAAGCAAGTGCACCCCCTATGGCAGTACATGTCCTAGGGAATATTCTGGACATCACTTTGATTAATGGCGATCCTGCACTGAAGTACACACTATATCAGGTATACAGTATCAAGAATGTGGGAGGCCACTTCAGGAGGTCACTTTGAAGGGTGGCAATACATGTTGACAGATATGATGTCCAGCAGGTGTGTGGTGAACCCCTGGATGCGTCATATCTGAGTAGCTGAGATCCAGCATCAACAAGCATGAGCAGATGATCTCTAGTTTGTTAACAAATGCAGCAGAAAACTACTGAAATGTTTAATCAAGGAAAGATTGGGAGGGATTTTACATTTCTCCCGCTACAGTGAATAGTAAGTTAGTTCAGCTTCTCCCTATTTCACTTGGGGTCGCCACAGCAGATGCATTATGGATCTGTATATTGATTAGTTTTATGCTGGATGCCCTTCCTGACAATACTCCACGGCACATGGAGAATGGACAGGGGTGATCTTGAACTGGCAACCTTCGGTTCTAAAAGCAAGTGCACAAACTACTTAGTCATCATGTAAGATTCAAGGATTCTGGAGGAATTTCAGTGTGTAAAGAGCAACAATGCAACCCTAAGCTGAATACTCATTCCTCATGTGGGTGGTACATCAAGAAAAGCCATTCATCAATAGCTGATATAACCACTTGAACATTACTTTGGGAAACCTTTGGCAAGCACTATGGAATGGAGTTACATTCAAAAATGCTGCTTAAAATGTTACTGTGCAAAAAGAGGCCTTATGCTAACATTTTCTAGAAGCAGCATCAGCTGCTCTGGCCTCATCTGGATTGGACCACCACCCAGTGCAAACATGCACTGTGATCACACGAATCAATATTACAGTTCTTGTTTGGAAGAAATGGACCAGGGCCATAAAGGACTATCCAGACTGTTATCAGCAATAAATGCAAAAGCCAGGATCTGTTATGATATGAAGTTGTGTCAGTGTCTTGGCTGTAAAGTTAATCAGCACTTCTATGATAGCAGCATTAAGGCAGAAAAGTACTTTGAGATTTTCTCAACATATGCTGCCTTCAAGACGACATATTTTCCAGGGACATCTATGCATTTTTCAAGAAGACAATGGAAAACCAGAGGTATGGTGGAGTAGTGGTTTTGACTCACAGCAAGGAGTATATGCTTGGTATCCTCAATGGAAAAAATAAGCTCGGCTGCTCCCTTGTTTTCACTCAGGGTCACCACAGCAGATCCAATCTGCGTGTTGATTTGGCACAAGTTTTACACCGGATGCCCTTGCTGACACAACTCCACATTGCAGGGAGGAATGTGGCTGGGTTGGTTGGTTTGCAACTGGAACCTTGTACACTGAAACCAAGCACACTAACCACTTGGCCACCACCCCTGCATTTTTAAGTTTTAAGAGAAGGAATGGCAACATTACAAAGCGGTAAATACTTTCGCATCCCAACTTTTTTTAAAATTTAATTAAATTTGTTTTGTTTGTATAGCGCCAAATCACAACAATGCTGCCTCAAGGCGCTTCACACATTGATATCTATTTACTCACTAGATGGAGGGCCGTGGCCATCCCCTCATGTTGCTGGCTGTTGCCAGAGTGCCGCCATCTTGGTTAACGGCAGACCCAGACAAAAATAGAAATCAGTGTGGGCATGATCAATGTTTTTAAGAGAGTTTCACCATAAATCTGCATTTTTCCATGCTATTACTGTGCTGTTACATTTATTTAAACTCAGTCCCACATTTGTATAGCCACTATTCAATGTTGAAACAAATACAGAAGAGAATCAGGTGTTTATATGATAGACTTAATAGACTGGGACTGTTTGTCTCCCAATCCAGACAGAAAATAAAGCCATCAGTTTGTCAAACACATTATGTCTGCCATGACACCAGATACTAGTCTGATCCTTAATAAATTTCATTGTGAAGTTAAGTTAAAGATGAGAAATCAGGGGTCATAGCAGGAGCTGCGCACGCTCGCATCATATTAACAATATTAATATTAAAGACTACTCTTAACCCACCTGCAGCATCGCTTTTACGGAGCACTTACACCAGCCAGTAGGGGGTGTAACGATACACAAAAATCACGGTTTGGTACTACTGAGGTCACGGTTCAGTTCATTTTCGGTACAGTATGATAAGAAAATGCAAAACCTAAATTTGCTTGTTGTTTAAACCAACATTATACTAGCAGGAAAATAAAATAATTGCCAATTGCTGCCTGGTAATAAGTTAAATAAAATATTCTCAAATAAACGACAAATGTATGAAATATTATAAAAAATACATTCCTAGTAAACAGCTTTTAACAAAACCTTTCCACAAGTAAAGTGTGGCACAACAGTTCCAGCATGAAGCCCTGTTCAGTTTTATTCAACCTTCATATTTTTTGCCAGAAAAACTAACTTGTCCAAAACTGTGACATTCTATAAGGGATTTTTAAAGAGAATTAATGTTAAAGAATCCCTTTACTTTTGTACAATTTATTTTATTTTCTTTCTCTTTCTATTTATTGTTCATTTAATGTTTGTTAATATATCTTTTTAAATAAAGTTTTGAAAACAAAAACAATGTGGGAGAGGAAAAAAGTGAGTAAAACCACATTAAAAATATTTAGAACCACAAATAAACTTGATTCTTGGTTTGTTTATTTATTTTGCCATTAAAATTGGCCATCACTTATTAAAATAAAATAACATCTCAAGGCCAGCAAGGGCTTCTCAAAGTCTGGGGACTATTTAATCACAGAGCAGCAAACGAGTCCGAGTGAGGAGGACTGTAGATATCCCTCCGCTCAGTGCTTTACAGGCTGCTGCAGCTGAGGAGAGGGAGACCCGCTGCCACTCAGTGACAACAGAGACTTTCACTTTCAGTCACCAAACATCAGAAAAGTCTCCGGTAATGCCAGGAAAAGTAGCTAGATTTGTCGCTAGTCGCTTTTGAGAAAATAAGTCGTCAAGAGGGTCTGGAAAGCCGCTAGATGCAACACATGCAATGCGAACTCACCCGTGCACAGCCCTGTACAGAACCGAACATCCCATACTGAAACGGATCAATACAAATACATGTACCGTTACACCCTTACCAGCCAGGGTGAAAATAAAATTATTCAATCATTTCTGGACCAAGTTGAAAGAAATCTGCACTACACTGTTTACACTGAGTATATCATAGAGAAATTAATGTCATTTGTGTATATTCTTATATTAGTAGAATATACAATGTCAAAGTGACTGTGTGACCCACCAAATTGTGAGAAAAAGCATTTCTATTCCACAACCCCGATTCCAATGAAGTTGGGACACTGTATGAAATGTAAATAAAAACAGAATACAATGATTTGCAAATCCTCTTCAACCTATATTCAGTTTAATACACCACAAAGACAAGATATTTAATGTTCAAACATTTTTTGTGCAAATATTTGCTAATTTTGAAATGGATGCCTGCAACACGTTTCAACAAAGGTATGTTTACCACTGTGTTACATCACCTTTCCTTCTAGCAACACTCAATAAGCATTTGGGAACTGAGGACACTAATTGTTGAAGCTTTGTAGGTGGAATTCTTTCCCATTCTTGCTTGATGTATGACTTCAGTTGTTCTCCACTGTCGTATTTTGCGCTTCATAATGCGCCACACATTTTCAATGGGCGACAGGTCTGGACTGCAGGCAGGCCAGTCTAGTACCCACACTCTTTTACTATGAAGCCACATTGTTGTAACACGTGCAGAATGTGGCTTGGCATTGTCTTGCTGAAATAAGCAGGGACGTCCCTGAAAAAGACGTTTCTTGGATGGCAGCATGTGTTGTTCCAAATCCTGGATGTACCTTTCAGCATTGATGGTGCCATCAATGTGTTAGTGGGCACTAACACACCCCCATACCATCACAGATGCTGGCTTTTGAACTTTGTGCTGGTAACAATCTGAATGGTCTTTTTCCTCTTTTGTCCAGAGGACACGATGTCCATGATTTCCAAAAACAATTTGAAATGTGGACTCATCAGACCACAGCACACTTTTCCACTTTGCTTCTGTCCATTTCAAATGAGCTCGGGCCCAGAGAAGGCGGCGGCGTTTCTGGATGTTGTTGATGTTTGGCTTTCGCTTTGCATGGTAGAGTTTTAACTTGCACTTGTAGATATAGCAACGAACTGTGTTAACTGACAATGGTTTTCTGAAGTGTTCCTGAGCACACGCGATAAGATCCTTTACAAAATTATGTCAGTTTTTAATGCAGTGCCACCTGCGGGATCACGGGCATTCAATGTTGGTTTTCGGCTGTGCCGCTTGCGAGTAGAAAGTTCTCCAAATTCTCTGGATCTTCTGATTATATTATGGACCGTAGATGATGGAATCCCTAAACTCCTTGCAACTGAATGTTGAGAAACATTGTTCTTAAACTATTGGACTATTTTTTTTTTCATGCAGTTTTCACAAAGTGGTGATCCTCACTCCATCTTTGCTTGTGAATGGCTGAGATTTTTGGGGATCCTCCCAAAATCATACCCAGTCATGACACTCACAATTGGTGTCCTCAGTTCCCAAATGCTTATTGAGTGTTGTTAGAAGGAAAGGTGATGTAACACACATCCCAGCTTTTTTGAAACGTGTTGCAGGCATCCATTTCAAAATGAGCAAATATTTGCCCCAAAACAATAAAGTTTATCAGTTTGAACATTAAATATCTTGTCTTTGTGGTGTATTTGATTGAATATAGGTTGGAAAGGATTTGCAAATCACTGTATTCTGTTTTTATTTACATTTTACACAACATCTCAACTTCGTTGGAATTGGGGTTGTATGAATTTGCTGTTACAGAATATCTCAGGATGGAAAACCTGATGTGAATTAAAACCCCAAGGCTAATTAAACAGGGATAAATTGAGACTTATGAAAGTGAGACTTCTAATTGAATCACTAAATGAATGGTGAGATATTTATCACAACAAAGCAGTAAAACTGAAGTCACTACTTTACAGAATACATTTAGAAACAAAAAATAAATAATTTTCTAACCTTTATTCAGCAATTTTAGTAGTATATTTAAGTCAACACATAATCTATTTCTATTTAATCTAATGACTGACTATGCATATAACGCTAAGCAAGATGGAGGCACTCTGGCAACAGTTCCGCCATCTAGTGGATTAGATAGAAATCGATGGCTTCACACAAGTATGGACTAACCTTACCAAGCCCCCCGCCCCGAGCAAGTACACAGATGACAGTGGTAAGGAAATACTCCCTCTGGTGATAATGACGAAGAAACCGCAAGTAGATCAGACTCAGAGGGGTTTTTATAGATTTTACAAGAATTTTTTAACAAACAGAAAAAAACTGAAAAACAGAAAGTGGAAAAAAAACAGAAGGGAAAAAAAGCAGAGTCCTCAACTCAAATGAAAAAGCAGTCCATCCTGAGTCTTTAGGTGGTTGAATAGGTAGGTATTGAAAATGTAGGGCTTCCTGGGTTCAGTTCAACATCCTGGGGTGTAGGCCAGCATCTTGTCAGTGCCTCGGACAGAGATGAAAATAGCAGACTCAGGTGGCCAGGAATAACTATACCTAAGGCATTAGTTCACACCAGCAAATCAACAGGAAAGCAGAGAGATTACTAACTAAAGTGGTCGCCAGCAGCTGGAACTGTACTTCACTAACAGATCCTGAATTTAGATGTAGTGTGGCTGAGACCTGTTTGATTGTGTGCCTTAAATCAATGTATATTAAATTAAATTATATTTTCCACACAAAACATGAAACATCTTGGGTTCAGACTGTCTGCAATGAAATAAAAGTCAAAGTAAACATAAGACGCACTGTGGGATATTTTAAAGTTGCATTTTCAATACAGTCCCAACCTTTTCTGTTTTGGGGTTGTATGTTGGTTGTCTCCTTTTCTGATATGTGTTTTGTCCCTTTTTTTGTACCTTCTTTGTCTTAATAGAATGGCAGTAGTACGTAGATGGCCACCCCACTGAGTCTGGTCTGCTGAGGGCTCTTTGTATGAAATTATTTCAAAGGGGGTTTTATTTTGTTTGTATGTTATCACCAATGTGTTGAGAAGGGTAATACCCCCGTCACACATAGCCGGAATCACACAGAGTGGCGTTGGACTTATGAATTGCCACACATCCAAAAAGTGTCAGATTTCAGTTCCACAACGTTCTGACAGCCACCTGCGGAAGTCCACACAGTTGATCGAAATCGTCTGGCGGCCTTGAGTGTGAAACACGTTCATAATTCTCTGGGTGCAGTCGAGATGGGACACCTATATGACGGAGGTCCATGAGCAGTCAGAGGACCATCTAACCGCAACTGACATATTCTGATGGTGACAAAACAGCATCTGAAATGATTCGAGCGCATACAAGGGAACCTCGACATGAATCTGACATAGTGCCGGTATCTGCATGGGCCACATATAATAATGTCCACCTCCACTGCACCCCCCCACCCAACAGCGCAAAGGAACCGTTGATCATTGGTATGTATGTGGCTCCCAGTCATCCATGTGCAGGCGATGTGAACACAGCGTGAACAAACCAAAACACCGTGTCCACTGCGGGTCAAAGTGTGGCATAGCGCAGGGCGCTGCAGATCTGGACAGGCTGTTATATTCATAATAGTCCTTACAGTACAGATAATATTCCTCCCCATGGGCAACATAATAATGCGAAATATTGTGCCCATCAGATCTGCGACACCATGCACTCTGTCACACCTCACGTCAGAGGCTCAGAGCTGAACAGATCTCACCAATGTAATAAATTATTGCTTGATCACATTTAATTATGTTGGACATATGACATGGAACTGTTTCACCATGACAACATATGAAACATGAATGTCACTTCCAGGAGCATTTCGCGCAGGACCACAGAGCTATGGTGGAGAGTTTGCTCGAAAGGCTGCGTCTGACAATATAGTGGGAAGCTCACTGCAAACTTTTGAGCAAAGGTGTTCTTTGACTGTCTGCAAAGATTCGCTGCACATGCATGTGGGGACACACGCAGCGAAGTTTAGCTGGCAGTAAAACTGTCCAGTAATAGTGGAGCACATACACACAGGCGCACATCAAAGTCAAAGTCAAGTCAAAGTCAAAGTCAGCTTTATTGTCAAATATGCTATACATGCTTGACATACAGCACAGATGAAATTTCAGTCCTCAGATCCACGGTGCAGAGTATAGAATAAAAACTACTACTAAGCTAAGTAAAAAATTTACCTTAAATATTACTGAATTACAAAATAAAAATAATATAAAACAGTATAAACAGTGTAGGCCGTGTAAGTATAACAGTATGATGCTTTTGTGCAAATGCCAAATGGCAAAAGTGTGCTGTTATTAACAGTATGACATTAAATACGATATAAATACAGTATAACACTAATACAGTGGTGCAGGTGGCAGTATGCTGATGATAGTGCAATGACTGTATACTAATGTACCAGTATCAGTACAGTACCAGTACGCATGTGTGTGTGTGTGCACGTACATAGCGGCTTATTATGGAAACACACACACACACACACACACACACTGAGTGGTCATTTCCTCATATCAGCACTTTTACGCGCGCACACACACACACACACACACACACACACACACACACACACACACACACACACACACACACACACACGTGAGGTCAGTGAGGCTGGGAAGAAAAGGACAAGTGAAGGAGTGATTGAATGGGACTGTGGGTGACCACACGGATGAACACATATGGTGTGAGTCCGGTTCATACGTTGGTTGTTCTTTGATGTCCTGTACAGGTCCTGTGCAAAGGGAGGAACACGGCACTCCAGTCCTGTGTTTGTTTGCCATGCAGACATTTGGAGATCGGGCAAACTGCAGCACCTTTTATGGCCGTCTGACAGCAATCTGTGTCGTCTACATACGCTCTGGATGCAATCTGACAGGTGTGGACGAGGCAGTCTGTCTACACTGCTGGTCCAACCCAGTCTCACGACGTCGTGATTCAGCAGCACGAAATATACATTAATCTATTGGTTTGTGATATTGTGACGAAAAGCGCCTTATTTTTGTCACAGTAGCATAAATTCATTCTAATTCATTCTGTGATGGCTGCACGAAATTAAAAGTGAAGTGGGGGTCGAGGTGGTTATGGTTAGGGTGAGGGGAAGGAGTAGGGTTAGTAATAGTGAGTTAAAAAAAAACCTTGTCACGAAAATTAGAATCATTTCATGACGGGAGCACAAAAAAAATTGTTAGACTGGGCTGGCTGAGCATGCCTCTCTTCCTCCTGACTGCGTTGGATTATGGCAATATTTGCCATGTCGGGCATGCTTCAGCAAATTCTTGCTATGTGTGATGAGGGCTTTAAGTCACCTCAAAGCCCTCACTCGTGCTTTGAGGTGACTTATGATTTAGCTTTACATACTGTAAATTAGACTGGCTTTGACCTTTGACCTACCTTGAAAACTGAATCAGTTCTTGCCTATCAGGATATGAATCTTCAGTAAACATTTCATAAAAAATATATGAAAAATTGTGGGCTCCAGACTGTTCATAAACAGACAAACAAACAAACAAACAGGAGTGAAAACATCACTGGTGGAGGTAATAAACTGTTGAATTGTGATAATGAAGATGGAGGACTACCTCAGAACTCTTCAGCAAAACCTCAAAGTATCATTTAAAAACTTAAAACCTGGACATGACTGGACGTTCCAAGAGGACAGTGACCCCTGACACACACCAAAGCTGGTTGTGGAATCAGTGAAGCAGGCCAGCATTAAGCTTTTGGAAAGACATTTCAAAATAATCTAAACTGTATCAAAAATATCAGGACTGTGTCCATGCCAAGAAACCAGCAAATTTAACAGAACTAATTGCAGTTCTGCCAAATAGCTCTTCAAATAGCCATCAGGTTAGTTGACTGGCACAGTAAGGTCTATTTATTAGGTGTGCTGGATGTAGATTTTTAACCATATGTTTATTCAGAAAGAAGTAAATCCTATTAAGACCCTGAGGCCCACCAGGGTCCCACTATGAGCTTAATCCCTGATTCCAAAGCATGAAGCAAATAAGAGTCGATGACTCCCCCTGGACAGGACATCAGTTGATTGCAAGGAGAGCTGCATTTACCAAATTGTTTTTTATTTTTCAATTTATCGATGAAATAAACAATATCAATTGATTATTTTCTGATTTGTAAATTATCCTTTGGTCTCAATAAATCACAAACAACTTTCATAATTGTATGCAAATATTTTGTCAGAAAAAGTATACACAACACACACAGACACGCGCACACACACACACACACACACACACACACACACCAGTCTCACGTTGTTTTAAGTGGTTAATGCACTTGGTTTCAGTGCAGAAGGTCCCGGGTTCAAATCCCACCCCTGCAACATTTCTCCATGTAATGTGGAGTTGCGTCAGGAAGGGCATCCGTTAAAAAAAAAAAAAAAAAACCTGTGCCAATTCAACATACAGATCCACCTTGGATTTGCTGTGGCGACCCTGAGTGCAAACAAGGGAGCAGCCGAAGGGACTTACTGTGCTCCCGTGACGAAATTAGTCAAATTTTCGTGACAGGGTATTTTTAACTCACTATTACTAACCCTACTCCTACCCCTGACCCTAACCTTAACCATAACCTAATCTTACTCTTTCCCCCACCCTAATCATAACCACCCCCAACCCCTCCGCTTCACTTTTTTGTGCAGCCATCACAGACTGAATGAGAATGAATTTGTGCTGCCGTGACGAAAATGAGGCGCTTTTTGTCACAATATCACAAACCAATAGATTAATGTATATTTCGTGCTGCTGAATCACGACCTGCCATGAGACACACACACCGATTTTCCTCTGTCTGAAATGCAAATACTCAAACATATTTGATAAGGTTTCTATTAAAAATTATTTTTTATCATTATCAATTATTCGGTTGATTATTTTCTGGATTAAACCATTCGCAGTTTGGTCAAAGCTGAAGATGACATTTTAAAAATATAGAGTTTACCGTCAAAGGTGAATTAAGTATTCATATTAACAAAGCTGAAAACAGAAGCTTAAAACAATTAATCAATTGCCAAAATAGTTGGTGATTAATTTAATTATCAATCAATTGTAATTCTACAATTGCACTATATTTACTGTAGCGCCTATCACACAGAACCACCTGCTTATTATTCAGAAACCTGAACATAAATTAATAAATGTGCATTATATTCTTGGTAGCATTAAAGATGTATGTTGTACAATCATTCTGCCCCAGAAAAAGAATCATTCAAAGATAGTCCATTGATGCCATAACAATTATGCACACAATGAGTGGATGTATATCTCTGACTGCGGCCTTAACGTCTACAAGTCCAGTGATTGAGCTGTGATGTCATTATTTCCTACTGTCAATGTGGGAATGCGCATTATTATTATTTTACAAGGTAATGGGCCTTTCACATTGAATGCGTCAGAAGCATCAGAGGCGTCAGGAATCGATCTAAAAAGCATTATTTTCAATGAGACGCGTTGCTTTTTAGAGGCGTCAGAAGCGTTGCGTCAAAAGCTGAGCTAAAGTGACGCTTCTGACGGGAGTGCGCATTGCCACTTGTCGGCAGGCTGACGCGGTCAAAGTTCAACCCAATCCAACTTTTGATGTTCTGAGTTGTGACGTAGCTTTGCGCTGTCCAATAGGAATGACGCGTCGGGCCAAAACACAGAAGACTAGTGGCAGAAACCACGGATCTGTACAAAACAGAAATGTGTCACAGGACTGCTCATTTATAGAGCAGTTTTCTGAAGAAAAATCCTTGGAAATGTTTTTTTGTTGTTGTTGTTTGTTACCTCAAAATGTGTGATTACTGTTTAAAAAGTTTAGAACACTTGTAATTAAAATAGCTAAATAAATCAATAAATGGTTCTTTAGAAACCTTTCATCTGTAAATTAAAACCACCTGTTATTTCAGATTAGATAGTTTCTTGTTTAACATAAGGAACCTTGGACATTTATTTTTAGACAAATAAAATAACATGGAAATTTGTAAAAAAATTTTAAGTCTGGTCGATTATTTATATCTCATTTCAACCAGAAAAGCAGACACTGTAAATAAATACACGTTTATTATAAATGCAACAGGAAATAATTTAACAATGACTGCTGTTGTGTGGGCCGCTGAAGAGGAGGTACTGCTGGCCCACCACCACCAGATGGCGCCCTGCTTGAAGTGCGGGCTTCAAGCACGAGAGGGCGTCATAGCAACCGGGAGTGACAGCTGTCACTCGTCATCAGCACCAGCTGTCACTCATCCACATCACCATCACCATAAAGGCCGGACTGCAACTCCACCTCCCCGCCGAGAAATCAGCTACCACTTAGGTAACCTTCTCTGCGGTAATTTTCAGTGATTAAACATTGTTCTGTGTGCAGCCGTTTCCTGTGGCTACAGTCTGAAACTGGATTGGCGGATAGTGTGAGTGCGACGTCTTCGCCTCTCACTCCTTCCAGGGAAGTGACCGACAGGAGCTGCACGGGTGATTCTGTTTCTGGAGGTGGAGGTTCTCCCTCCTGGAGGAACTGGGCAGGGAGAGTACTGGGTGTGTATCCACGCACCCACCATTAACTGTTTCTGTTTCTGCCAGCAGTACCAGGTCTGACAGCTGGAGACGGTGGCCACCTGGGACCCAGGACTTGGTGGCTCCGGTGTTCTTCAGATCCATTGGCGGTGTAAGCCGTGTGGCACCCGGCTCTTCTCTGGACAGACGTCTTCTATCCTCGAGCCTGCCCACACGTCACCTTGTGTATGATTAACTGTACTCCTCAACTGCAATTGTCTGTATTCCGTTGTGCAATTCACAACATTAAATTGTTACTTTTGGCTTTATTCATTGTCCGTTCATTAGCGCCCCCTGTTGTGGGTCCGTGTCACTACACTTTCACAACACGATTTCTCGGCCAGCGTCATGGATCCCGAGGGGCGTCAACCATCGCTTGAACAGCCAATGGAAGAGCGAGGTGAACAGGCGTCAGCAGGAGGCGTGTTAGGTGAGCTGCAGCAAATCTTAACCGGTTTCACTGCTCGGTTGGACTTAGTCACTGAGCAGAATGTTATTCTCAATCGGAGGATGGAGGCTCTCACCGCCCAGGTGGAAGCGCATGCTCAGGTCGCTGCTGCAGCACCTCCTCCTGCTGACCGGAGGCCTGAAACAGACATTCCGCTGGTCGTTCAACGACCCCCCCCAACATCCCCTGAAGCTTACATAAGCCCTCCGGAGCCGTACGGAGGCTGTGTCGAGACGTGCGCGGACTTCTTAATGCAGTGCTCGCTCGTCTTTTCACAGTGTCCCGTCATGTACAAGTCAGATGCCAGCCGAGTGGCTTACGTAATAAATTTGCTTCGAGGAGAGGCACGCGCCTGGGCTACAGCGCTCTGGGAGCAGAATTCACGGCTCCTAACGACATATACTGGGTTTGTGAAGGAGTTCAGACAGGTGTTCGACCACCCTCATAGAGGCAAGACCGCTTCAAGCGTGCTGCTGTCGATAAGACAGGGGTGCCGGAGCGCAGCTAAGTATGCAGTCGACTTCCGCATCGCGGCAGCGCGAGCCGGCTGGAATGCTGTTGCGCTCCGCGCCGCCTTTGTAAACGGACGGACTGTCTCTGGTCCTTAAGGAGCACCTGGTGGTGAAGGATGAGCCGCGGAATTTAGACGGGCTTATCAACCTGGTTATACGGTTAGACAACCGAATAACAGAACACCGACGGGAGCGAGACGAAGGGCGGTCAGGCACAAGCCGTCCCTCTTCCTCCCGGGTCCGAAAGGGAGCCGTCTTCCCCACGCTCCACAACCAGGGTACTCCACCTGACGACAGCTCCCCCTGCTGCCGTTGTTAGGGAAATGAGCAGGACCAAAATAAGATCAGATCAGAGTCAAAGGAGGCTGGTTCGTGGGGAGTGTTTTCTCTGCAGCTCAACCGAGCACAAACAGAAAAACTGCCCCAAACGGTCAAAACAGCAGCGTCCTTAGAGACTGGGCTAAGGGTGGGTCATAATACTCACGCGGGGAAACCGACGATCTGCACGCATCCCAGTTACGATCCTGAGTGGGGATCTAACCCTTCACGCCCCAGCACTGGTGGACACGGGGTCAGAGGGGAATCTGCTGGATAGCAGATGGGCAAAGGAGGTTGGGCTCCCTCTAGTGGCCTTACCGTCACCATTGTCAGTATGTGCACTAGATGGCACCCTTCTTCCACTAATCACACATCAGACACAGCCAGTGACAATGGTTTGTCTGGAAATCACAGGGAGGAGATTGTGTTTTATGTACACCTTCTACCTCCCGAGTGATTTTGGGTTTTCCATGGGTGTTACAGTACAATCACCGGATTGATTGGCCATCTGGGGTTGTGACGCAGTGAAGCAAAACCTGCCACCGGGAGTGTTTAGGATCCTCGGTTCCACCCGGTGTGACGGCTAAGGAGGAGGTTTTAGTCCCCCCCAATCTGGCGGCGGTTCCAGCCGAGTACCATGACCTTGCTGATGTCTTCAGCAAGGATCTGGCACTCACGCTGCCCCCGCACCGTCCGTACGATTGTGCCATTGATTTGATACCGGGCGCTGAGTACCCGTCCAGCAGGCTGTACAACCTCTCACGTCTGGAACGCGAATCAATGGAGACCTACATCCGGGACTCGTTACATGCCGGGTTGATCCGGAACTCCACCTCCCCGATGGGTGCTGTTTTTTTTTTTGTGGGCAAGAAGGACGGCAGACTACGTCCATGCATTGATTACAGAGGGCTGAATGAGATCACGGTTCGCAACCGATACCCGTTACC
Organism: Thalassophryne amazonica; assembly: GCF_902500255.1. NCBI lineage: Eukaryota > Metazoa > Chordata > Actinopteri > Batrachoidiformes > Batrachoididae > Thalassophryne > Thalassophryne amazonica. The sequence goes on from NC_047104.1 coordinate 16,695,861, forward strand.
TCTGTTGGATTCAGTGTTCACGCCCTTGCATGGAGCCCAAATTTTCACAAAATTGGATCTTAGGAATGCTTATCACCTGGTTCGGATCCGGGAGGGAGACAAGTGGAAGATGGCATTTAACACCCCGTTAGGTCACTTTGAGTACCTGGTCATGTCGTTCGGCCTCACCAATGCGCCCGCGACGTTCCAAGCGTTGGTTAATGACGTCTTGCGGGACTTCCTGCATCGGTTTGTCTTCGTATATCTGGACGATATACTCATCTTGTCTCCGGATCCTGAGACCCATGTCAAGCATGTACGTCACGTCCTGCAGCGGTTGTTGGAGAACCGGCTGGTTGTGAAGGGCGAGAAGTGCGAGTTCCACCACACTTCTTTGTCCTTCCTGGGGTTCATAATGTCCTCCAACTCCGTCGCCCCTGATCCGGCCAAGGTTGCGTTGGTGAGAGATTGGCCCCAACCAACAAACCGTAGGAAACTGCAACAGTTCCTCGGTTTTGCAAATTTCTACCGGAGGTTCATCAAGGGCTACAGTCAGGTAGTTAGCCCCCTGACAGCCCTGACCTCCACAAAAGTCCCCTTCACCTGGTCGGATCGGTGCGAAGCCGCGTTTAGGGAGTTGAAACGCCGGTTCTCGACTGCACCAGTTCTGGTGCAGCCCGATCCCAATCGCCAGTTTATAGTTGAAGTGGACGCCTCTGACTCAAGGATAGGAGCCGTGCTATCCCAGAGCGGGGAGTCCGACAAGGTTCTCCATCCATGTGCCTACTTTTCCCGCAGGTTGACCCCAGCTGAAAGGAACTATGACGTCGGCAATCGGGAACTTCTTGCGGTGAAGGAGGCTCTTGAGGAGTGGAGAGACACCTGTTGGAGGGAGAATCGGTACCATTTACGGTTTTCACGGACCATTGGAACCTGGAGTACATTCGGACCGCCAGGTGTCTGAACCCCAGGCAAGCCCTTCTGGTCACTGTTCTTCGGGCGTTTTGACTTTCGTTTCACCTACTGCCCCAGGACGAAGAACCAATGATCTGACGCCCTGTCCTGGGTGCACGAAGAGGAGGTCAAGACCGAGCTGTCAGACCCGACGGAAACCATCATCCCCGAGTCCACTGTCATGGCCACCCTCACCTGGGACGTGGAGAAGACCGTCCGGGAGGCCCTGACACGGAGCCCGGACCCGGGGACAGGTCCGAAGGACAAGATGTACGTCCCACCAGAGGCCTGGGCTGCGGTCCTAGACTTCTGTCACAGTTCCAAGCTCTTCTGTCATCCAGGGGTGTGAAGGACCATGGCAGTGGTCCGACAGCGCTTCTGGTAGGCGTCTATGGAAGCCGACGTCCGGGAGTATGTCCAGGCCTGCACCACCTGTGCCAGGGGCAAAGCCGACCACCACAAGGCCCAAGGCCTCCTCCAGCCTCTGCCCGTGCCTCCTCGCCCCTGGTCTCACATCGGCCTGGACTTTGTCACGGGCCTCCCGCCGTCCCAGGGCATGACTACCATCCTCACGATAGTGGACTGGTTCTCCAAGGCGGCCCACTTCGTGGCCCTCCCGAAGCTCCCGACGGCCCAGGAGACTGCAGACCTCCTGGTCCACCACGTCGTGCATCTGCATGGGATTCCGTCGGATATTGTCTCAGACCGTGGTCCTCAGTTCTCCTCTCAGGTCTGGAGGCGTTTCTGCAGGGAACTGGGGGCCACAGTGAGTCTCCGGGTACCATCCTCAGACGAACGGACAGGCAGAGCGGGCGAACCAAGAATTGGAGCAGGCACTCCGCTGCGTGACCTCCGCACATCCGACGGCCTGGAGTACACTCATAATAGCCAAGTATCGTCTGCTACCGGCCTCTCCCCATTTGAGGTGTGTTTGGGGTACCAACCCCCATTGTTCCCGCTGGTGGAGGGAGAGGTTGGGGTGCCCTCGGTCCAGGCCCATCTGAGAAGGTGCCGTCGGGTGTGGCGTACCGCCCACTCTGCCCTGCTCAAAGCCCGGATGAGGGCCAAGAACCATGCAGACCGCCGGCGTGCCCCGGCCCCTACGTATCAGCCTGGGCAGGAGGTTTGGCTTTCCACAAAAGACATTCCCCTGCAAGTGGAATCCCAGATGTTAAAGGACAGATACATTGGACCTTTCACCATACTCAAAATCCTCAGTCCAGCCGCAGTGAAGCTGAAGCTGCCAGCTTCGCTCCGGATCCACCCGATTTTTCATGTGTCACGCATCAAACCTCACCACGTTTCACCCCTCTGTACCGGCGCCGCCTCCTGCGCGGATCATCGACGGGGAGCCGGCTTGGACCGTACACCGGCTCCTGGACGTCTGTCGGAAGGGCCGGGGGTTCCAGTATTTGGTGGACTGGGAGGGGTATGGACCCGAAGAACGCTCCTGGGTGAAGAGGAGCTTCATCCTGGACCCGGCCCTCCTGGCCGACTTCTACCAGCGGCACCCAGACAAGCCTGGTCGGCGCCAGGAGGCACCCGTTGAGGGGGGGTCCTGTTGTGTGGGCCTCTGAAGAGGAGGTACTGCTGGCCCACCACCACCAGATGGCGCCCTGCTTGAAGTGCATGCTTCAAGCACGAGAGGGCATCATAGCAACTGGGAGTGACAGCTGTCACTCATCATCAGCACCAGCTGTCACTCATCCACATCACCACCACCATAAAGGCCGGACTGCAACTCCACCTCCCCGCCGAGAAATCAGCTACCACTTAGGTAACCTTCTCTGCGGTAATTTTCAGTGATTAAACATTGTTCTGTGTGCAGCCGTTTCCTGTGGCTAGAGTCTGAAACTGGATTGGCGGATAGTGTGAGTGCGACGTCTTCGCCTCTCACTCCTTCCAGGGAAGTGACTGACAGGAGCTGCACGGGTGATTCTGTTTCTGGAGGTGGAGGTTCTCCCTCCCGGAGGAACTGAGCAGGGAGAGTACTGGGTGTGTATCCACGCACCCACCATTAACTGTTTCTGTTTCTGCCAGCAGTACCAGGTCTGACAGCTGGAGACGGTGGCCACCTGGGACACAGGACTTGGCGGCTCCGGTGTTCTTCTGATCCGTTGGCGGTGGAAGCCGTGTGGGACCCGGCTCTTCTCTGGACAGACGTCTTCTATCCTCGAGTCTGCCCACACGTCACCTTCTGTATGATTAACTGTACTCCTCGACTGCAATTGTCTGTATTCCATTGTGCAATTCACAACATTAAATTGTTACTTTTGGCTTTATCCATTGTCCATTCATTACCGCCCCCTGTTGTGGGTCCGTGTCACTACACTTTCACAACAGACTGCAGTGTGATTGTAAAGTAGGATTTCTGTGACATAAACCTCATAATGAATTTTTTTGTAGTCATTTCAACTTGTAATTACGTCAAAATCTGTAATTGCCTTTAATGTTGTTATCAGGACAGAGTCATTTGTAAAATATGAATTTGAGCACAAGTGGAGAGCTTCTACCTGTGCAAATGTCTTCTGACTTTGATTCGTGGACATTTTTAATGATCCGTTCATTTATTGTTAAATTATAAAATGAAAGATTTTTAAAAAATAATGAAATAGTTGCTGTTGAAAGAGCCTTTTATTTAGAAGCAGGTGATGTTATGCTGAATTCTTGGGACCAGATGAAGGTCTCTTCTGCAGCTTTGAACTCTGGTGGTGTTGCTGAAGACACTTTTGTCCTATTTTGAAGAGCAGAGATGTTTTCTTTCGACGGACTTCGTGGTGTTCAGCTCATCGATGGAAGTTTGGTTGTCTGCACAGCAAATGTTCCTGATTGGGACAAATAAAAATATTTCTTAATTTATAAAGAAACACTAAACAGTTATATATATATATATATATATATATATATATATATATATATATATATATAAATAAATAAAAAAGAAAAAAAAAACAACGGAAAAAAATAAACGCCCCCCCGAAAAAAAAGTTATTTAAAGTTGAGCTTCTGTGGTCTCCAAAAAAAAAGCTGTAGCTTTATTTGGTAAAAATGAAAAAAAGACTGAACCATTTACAAATTAAAGCATTCACTCAGATCGAACTGTGCGAAAAGGCTAAGCTAATGTTAGCCGATCACTAAACCTTCACAGCAGTGCAGAAACATCGTCACATTTTACTTTTATATTATTCTCACCTCGATAAAGCTGCAGAACTAAACTCTGTTGGTCAAACTGGGACTTTGCATATATCCACAAAGTGGGAGATTTCGGACAGAGTGGGTTTGCTCCATCACCCTGGCTGCCTGCCTCGGTCTGCCCAGTGATGATGCCTGAAGGTCGGCTTCTCCATGCAGGTCGGCCCGCTGTCGCGGTTCGATCGATATCCCACTGAGTCGTCAGTCCTCCCTCGGTCGGCGTCACTCCGAAAAGTAGCTGAAAAAAAGCTTCTCCCAGCAGGGTGACGGGAGAATCGTTCTACTGCTGTTTTTTTAAAGGTTTTTTTGTTGTTCAGGCGACGCAAATTCAAGATGGCGATCGCTGAACTTTTTTCAGATTGTGGAAACAGCCAGAGTTTGACGTAGCAATTTCCGTCCCCTTGCCACTTCGGAAGCGAAGCGTCTGACGTGTTAAAGCGTTGGTAGGCGTTGCCTGAAGCTTATGAAGCGTTCAGTGTGAAAGGCCCTTTAGACTCGTCCTCAGATGTATTTAATCAATTAATCAATTTTATTTATATAGCGCCAAATCACAACAAACAGTTGCCCCAAGGCGCTTTATATTGTAAGGCAAGGCCATACAATAATTACGTAAAAACCCCAATAGTCAAAACGACCCCCTGTGAGCAAGCACTTGGCAACAGTGGGAAGGAAAAACTCCCTTTTAACAGGAAGAAACCTCCAGCAGAACCAGGCTCAGGGAGGGGCAGTCTTCTGCTGGGACTGGTTGGGGCTGAGGGAGAGAATCAGGAAAAAGACATGCTGTGGAGGGGAGCAGAGATCAATCACTAATGATTAAATGCAGAGTGGTGCATACAGAGCAAAAAGAGAAAGAAACACTCAGTGCATCATGGGAACCCCCCAGCAGTCTAAGTCTATAGCAGCATAACTAAGGGATGGTTCAGGGTCACCCGATCCAGCCCTAACTATAAGCTTTAGCAAAAAGGAAAGTTTTAAGCCTAATCTTAGAAGTAGAGAGGGTGTCTGTCTCCCTGATCCAAATTGGGAGCTGGTTCCACAGGAGAGGAGCCTGAAAGCTGAAGGCTCTGCCTCCCATTCTACTCTTACAAACCCTAGGAACTACAAGTAAGCCTGCAGTCTGAGAGCGAAGCGCTCTATTGGGGTGATATGGTACTATGAGGTCCCTAAGATAAGATGGGACCTGATTATTCAAAACCTTATAAGTAAGAAGAAGAATTTTAAATTCTATTCTAGAATTAACAGGAAGCCAATGAAGAGAGGCCAATATGGGTGAGATATGCTCTCTCCTTCTAGTCCCCGTCAGTACTCTAGCTGCAGCATTTTGAATTAACTGAAGGCTTTTCAGGGAACTTTTAGGACAACCTGATAATAATGAATTACAATAGTCCAGCCTAGAGGAAATAAATGCATGAATTAGTTTTTTAGCATCACTCTGAGACAAGACCCTTCTAATTTTAGAGATATTAAGTAAATGCAAAAAAGCAGTCTTACATATTTGTTTAATATGCGCTTTGAATGACATATCCTGATCAAAAACGACTCCAAGATTTCTCACAGTATTACTAGAGGTCAGGGTAATGCCATCCAGAGTAAGGATCTGGTTAGACTCCATGTTTCTAAGATTTGTGGGGCCAAGTACAATAACTTGAGTTTTATCTGAGTTTAAAAGCAGGAAATTAGAGGTCATCCATGTCCTTATGTCTGTAAGACAATCCTGCAGTTTAGCTAATTGGTGTGTGTCCTCTGGCTTCATGGATAGATAAAGCTGGGTATCATCTGCGTAACAATGAAAATTTAAGCAATGCCGTCTAATAATACTGCCTAAGGGAAGCATGTATAAAGTGAATAAAATTGGTCCTAGCACAGAACCTTGTGGAACTCCATAATTAACCTTAGTCTGTGAAGAAGATTCCCCATTTACATGAACAAACTGTAATCTATTAGATAAATATGATTCAAACCACCGCAGCGCAGTGCCTTTAATACCTATGGCATGCTCTAATCTCTGTAATAAAATTTTTATGGTCAACAGTATCAAAAGCAGCACTGAGGTCTAACAGAACAAGCACAGAGATGAGTCCACTGTCTGAGGCCATAAGAAGATCATTTGTAACCTTCACTAATGCTGTTTCTGTACTATGATGAATTCTAAAACCTGACAAACTCTTCAAATAGACCATTCCTCTGCAGATGATCAGTTAGCTGTTTTACAACTACCCTTTCAAGAATTTTTGAGAGAAAAGGAAGGTTGGAGATTAGCCTATAATTAGCTAAGATAGCTGGGTCAAGTGATGGCTTTTTAAGTAATGGTTTAATTACTGCCACCTTAAAAGCCTGTGGTACATAGCCAACTAATAAAGACAGATTGATCATATTTAAGATCGAAGCATTAAATAATGGTAGGGCTTCCTTGAGCAGCCTGGTAGGAATGAGGTCTAATAGACATGTTGATGGTTTGGATGAAGTAACTAATGAAAATAACTCAGAACAATCTGAGAGAAAGAGTCTAACCAAATACCGGCATCACTGAAAGCAGCCAAAGATAACGATACGTCTTTGGGATGGTTATGAGTAATTTTTTCTCTAATAGTTAAAATTTTATTATTAGCAAAGAAAGTCATGAAGTCATTACTAGTTAAAGTTAAAGGAATACTCGGCTCAATAGAGCTCTGACTCTTTGTCAGCCTGGCTACAGTGCTGAAAAGAAACCTGGGGTTGTTCTTATTTTCTTCAATTAGTGATGAGTAGTAAGATGTCCTAGCTTTACGGAGGGCTTTTTTATAGAGCAACAGACTCTTTTTCCAGGCTAAGTGAAGATCTTCTAAATTAGTGAGATGCCATTTCCTCTCCAACTTACGGGTTATCTGCTTTAAGCTGCAAGTTTGTGAGTTATACCACGGAGTCAGGCACTTCTGATTTAAAGCTCTCTTTTTCAGAGGAGCTACAGCATCCAAAGTTGTCTTCAATGAGGATGTAAAACTATTGACGAGATACTCTATCTCACTTACAGAGTTTAGGTAGCTACTCTGCACTGTGTTGGTATATGGCATTAGAGAACATAAAGAAGGAATCATATCCTTAAACCTAGTTACAGCGCTTTCTGAAAGACTTCTAGTGTAATGAAACTTATTCCCCACTGCTGGGTAGTCCATCAGAGTAAATGTAAATGTTATTAAGAAATGATCAGACAGAAGGGAGTTTTCAGGGAATACTGTTAAGTCTTCAATTTCCATACCATAAGTCAGAACAAGATCTAAGATATGATTAAAGTGGTGGGTGGACTCATTTACATTTTGAGCAAAGCCAATTGAGTCTAATAATAGATTAAATGCAGTGTTGAGGCTGTCATTCTCAGCATCTGTGTGGATGTATCACTGCGGTTTTGTATCACTTCCTGTTCCGGAGCACAGCGGTGTTTTTCTGTATCTGTTAAATCTGCGCAGTTAGATTGATCTAGTTATCTAGATTACGATTTGTTTCCCAGTGTAATCTTTACGTGCCTTAACTAAAGCACTCCTTCTGCTGAATCACCTCTAATTTATTTACACATTATTCACTTTGTGTGTTTTTAGGAATCCGCTAGCTTAGCGTAGCTACTAGCTCTTAGCCGATTTAGCATGGCGGCTTCTCCTGTCTCTCCCGCACTTTTCTGCTCTGGGTGTGAAATGTTTAGTTATTCCTCGGCCTCCTTTAGCAGTAACGGTACTTGTAATAAGTGTAGCTTATTCGTAGCTTTGGAGGCCAGGCTGGGCGAATTGGAGACTCGGCTCCGCACCGTGGAAAATTCTACAGCTAGCCAGGCCCCTGTAGTCGGTGCGGACCAAGGTAGCTTAGCCGCCGTTAGTTACCCCCTGGCAGATCCCGAGCAGCCGGGAAAGCAGGCTGACTGGGTGACTGTGAGGAGGAAGCGTAGCCCTAAACAGAAGACCCGTGTACACCGCCAACCCGTTCACATCTCTAACCGTTTTTCCCCACTCGACGACACACCCACCGAGGATCAAACTCTGGTTATTGGCGACTCTGTTTTGCGAAATGTGAAGTTAGCGACACCAGCAACCATAGTCAATTGTCTTCCGGGGGCCAGAGCAGGCGACACTGAAGGAAATTTGAAACTGCTGGCTAAGGCTAAGCGTAAATTTGGTAAGATTGTAATTCACGTTGGCAGTAATGACACCCGGTTACGCCAATCGGAGGTCACTAAAATTAACATTAAATTGGTGTGTAACTTTGCAAAAACAATGTCGGACTCTGTAGTTTTCTCTGGACCCCTCCCCAATCAGACCGGGAGTGACATGTTTAGCCGCATGTTCTCCTTGAATTGCTGGCTGTCTGAGTGGTGTCCAAAAAATGAGGTGGGCTTCATAGATAATTGGCAAAGCTTCTGGGGAAAACCTGGTCTTGTTAGGAGAGACGGCATCCATCCCACTTTGGATGGAGCAGCTCTCATTTCTAGAAATCTGGCCAATTTTCTTAAATCCTCCAAACCGTGACTATCCAGGGTTGGGACCAGGAAGCAGAGTTGTAGTCTTACACACCTCTCTGCAGCTTCTCTCCCCCTGCCATCCCCTCATTACCCCATCCCCGTAGAGACGGTGCCTGCTCCCAGACCACCAATAACCAGTAAAAATCTATTTAAGCATAAAAATTCAAAAAGAAAAAATAATATAGCACCTTCAACTGCACCACAGACTAAAACAGTTAAATGTGGTCTATTAAACATTAGGTCTCTCTCTTCTAAGTCCCTGTTCGTAAATGATATAATAATTGATCAACATATTGATTTATTCTGCCTTACAGAAACCTGGTTACAGCAGGATGAATATGTTAGTTTAAATGAGTCAACACCCCCGAGTCACACTAACTGTCAGAATGCTCGTAGCACGGGCAGGGGCGGAGGATTAGCAGCAATCTTCCATTCCAGCTTATTAATTAATCAAAAACCCAGACAGAGCTTTAATTCATTTGAAAGCTTGACTCTTAGTCTTGTCCATCCAAATTGGAAGTCCCAAAAACCAGTTTTATTTGTTATTATCTATCGTCCACCTGGTCGTTACTGTGAGTTTCTCTGTGAATTTTCAGACCTTTTGTCTGACTTAGTGCTTAGCTCAGATAAGATAATTATAGTGGGCGATTTTAACATCCACACAGATGCTGAGAATGACAGCCTCAATACTGCATTTAATCTATTATTAGACTCTATTGGCTTTGCTCAAAAAGTAAATGAGTCCACCCACCACTTTAATCATATCTTAGATCTTGTTCTGACTTATGGTATGGAAATAGAAGACTTAACAGTATTCCCTGAAAACTCCCTTCTGTCTGATCATTTCTTAATAACATTTACATTTACTCTGATGGACTACCCAGCAGTGGGGAATAAGTTTCATTACACTAGAAGTCTTTCAGAAAGCGCTGTAACTAGGTTTAAGGATATGATTCCTTCTTTATGTTCTCTAATGCCATATACCAACACAGTGCAGAGTAGCTACCTAAACTCTGTAAGTGAGATAGAGTATCTCGTCAATAGTTTTACATCCTCATTGAAGACAACTTTGGATGCTGTAGCTCCTCTGAAAAAGAGAGCTTTAAATCAGAAGTGCCTGACTCCGTGGTATAACTCACAAACTTGCAGCTTAAAGCAGATAACCTGTAAGTTGGAGAGGAAATGGCGTCTCACTAATTTAGAAGATCTTCACTTAGCCTGGAAAAAGAGTCTGTTGCTCTATAAAAAAAGCCCTCCGTAAAGCTAGGACATCTTTCTACTCATCACTAATTGAAGAAAATAAGAACAACCCCAGGTTTCTTTTCAGCACTGTAGCCAGGCTGACAGAGTCAGAGCTCTATTGAGCTGAGTATTCCATTAACTTTAACTAGTAATGACTTCATGACTTTCTTTGCTAACAAAATTTTAACTATTAGAGAAAAAATTACTCATAACCATCCCAAAGACGTATTGTTATCTTTGGCTGCTTTCAGTGATGCCGGTATTTGGTTAGACTCTTTCTCTCCGATTGTTCTGTCTGAGTTATTTTCATTAGTTACTTCATCCAAACCATCAACATGTTTATTAGACCCCATTCCTACCAGGCTGCTCAAGGAAGCCCTACCATTATTTAATGCTTCGATCTTAAATATGATCAATCTATCTTTGTTAGTTGGCTATGTACCACAGGCTTTTAAGGTGGCAGTAATTAAACCATTACTTAAAAAGCCATCACTTGACCCAGCTATCTTAGCTAATTATAGGCCAATCTCCAACCTTCCTTTTCTCTCAAAAATTCTTGAAAGGGTAGTTGTAAAACAGCTAACTGATCATCTGCAGAGGAATGGTCTATTTGAAGAGTTTCAGTCAGGTTTTAGAATTCATCATAGTACAGAAACAGCATTAGTGAAGGTTACAAATGATCTTCTTATGGCCTCGGACAGTGGACTCATCTCTGTGCTTGTTCTGTTAGACCTCAGTGCTGCTTTTAATACTGTTGACCATAAAATTTTATTACAGAGATTAGAGCATGCCATAGGTATTAAAGGCACTGCGCTGCGGTGGTTTGAATCATATTTGTCTAATAGATTACAATTTGTTCATGTAAATGGGGAAACTTCTTCACAGACTCAAGTTAATTATGGAGTTCCACAAGGTTCTGTGCTAGGACCAATTTTATTCACTTTATACATGCTTCCCTTAGGCAGTATTATTAGACGGTATTGCTTAAATTTTCATTGTTACACAGATGATACCCAGCTTTATCTATCCATGAAGCCAGAGGACACACACCAATTAGCTAAACTGCAGGATTGTCTTACAGACATAAAGACATGGATGACCTCTAATTTCCTGCTTTTAAACTCAGATAAAACTGAAGTTATTGTACTTGGCCCCACAAATCTTAGAAACATGGAGTCTAACCAGATCCTTACTCTGGATGGCATTACCCTGACCTCTAGTAATACTGTGAGAAATCTTGGAGTCATTTTTGATCAGGATATGTCATTCAAAGCGCATATTAAACAAATATGTAGGACTGCTTTTTTGCATTTACGCAATACTCTAAAATCAGAAAGGTCTTGTCTCAGAGTGATGCTGAAAAACTAATTCATGCATTTATTTCCTCTAGGCTGGACTATTGTAATTCATTATTATCAGGTTGTCCTAAAAGTTCCCTAAAAAGCCTTCAGTTAATTCAAAATGCTGCAGCTAGAGTACTGACGGGGACTAGAAGGAGAGAGCATATCTCACCCATATTGGCCTCTCTTCATTGGCTTCCTGTTAATTCTAGAATAGAATTTAAAATTCTTCTTCTTACTTATAAGGTTTTGAATAATCAGGTCCCATCTTATCTTAGGGACCTCGTAGTACCATATCACCCCAATAGAGCGCTTCGCTCTCAGACTGCAGGCTTACTTGTAGTTCCTAGGGTTTGTAAGAGTAGAATGGGAGGCAGAGCCTTCAGCTTTCAGGCTCCTCTCCTGTGGAACCAGCTCCCAATTCAGATCAGGGAGACAGACACCCTCTCTACTTTTAAGATTAGGCTTAAAACTTTCCTTTTTGCTAAAGCTTATAGTTAGGGCTGGATCAGGTGACCCTGAACCATCCCTTAGTTATGCTGCTATAGACGTAGACTGCTGGGGGATTCCCATGATGCACCGTTTCTTTCTCTTTTTGCTCTGTATGCACCACTCTGCATTTAATCATTAGTGATCGATCTCTGCTCCCCTCCACAGCATGTCTTTTTCCTGGTTCTCTCCCTCAGCCCCAACCAGTCCCAGCAAAAGACTGCCCCTCCCTGAGCCTGGTTCTGCTGGAGGTTTCTTCCTGTTAAAAGGGAGTTTTTCCTTCCCACTGTAGCCAAGTGCTTGCTCACAGGGGGTCGTTTTGACCATTGGGGTTTTACATAATTATTGTATGGCCTTGCCTTACAATATAAAGCGCCTTGGGGCAACTGTTTGTTGTGATTTGGCGCTATATAAAAAAATTGATTGATTGATTGATGTTAAAATCGCCCACTATAATTATCTTATCTGAGCTAAGCACTAAGTCAGACAAAAGTTCTGAAAATTCACAGAGAAACTCACAGTAACGACCAGGAGGACGATAGATAACAACAAATAAAACTGGTTTTTGGGACTTCCAATTTGGATGGACAAGACTAAGAGTCAAGCTTTCAAATGAATTAAAGCTCTGTCTGGGTTTTTGATTAATTAATAAGCTGGAATGGAAGATTGCTGCTAATCCTCTGCCTTGGCCCGTGCTACGAGCATTCTGGCAGTTAGTGTGACTCGGGGGTGTTGACTCATTTAAACTAACATATTCATCCTGCTGTAACCAGGTTTCTGTAAGGCAGAATAAATCAATATGTGTTGATCAATTATTATATCATTTACTAACAGGGACTTAGAAGAGAGAGACCTAATGTTTAATAGACCACATTTAACTGTTTTAGTCTGTGGTGCAGTTGAAGGTGCTATATTATTTTTTCTTTTTGAATTTTTATGCTTAAATAGATTTTTGCTGGTTATTGGTGGTCTGGGAGCAGGCACCGTCTCTACGGGGATGGGGTAATGAGGGGATGGCAGGGGGAGAGAAGCTGCAGAGAGGTGTGTAAGACTACAACTCTGCTTCCTGGTCCCAACCCTGGATAGTTACGGTTTGGAGGATTTAAGAAAATTGGCCAGATTTCTAGAAATGAGAGCTGCTCCATCCAAAGTGGGATGGATGCCGTCTCTCCTAACAAGACCAGGTTTTCCCCAGAAGCTTTGCCAATTATCTATGAAGCCCACCTCATTTTTTGGACACCACTCAGACAGCCAGCAATTCAAGGAGAACATGCGGCTAAACATGTCACTCCCGGTCCTATTGGGGAGGGGCCCAGAGAAAACTACAGAGTCCGACATTGTTTTTGCAAAGTTACACACCGATTCAATGTTAATTTTAGTGACCTCCGATTGGCGTAACCTGGTGTCATTACTGCCGACGTGAATTACAATCTTACCAAATTTACGCTTAGCCTTAGCCAGCAGTTTCAAATTTCCTTCAATGTCGCCTGCTCTGGACCCCGGAAGACAATTGACTATGGTTGCTGGTGTTGCTAACTTCACATTTCTTAAAACAGAGTCGCCAATAACCAGAGTTTGTTCCTCGGCGGGTGTGTCGCCGAGTGGGGAAAAACGGTTAGAAATGTGAACGGGTTGGCGGTGTACACGGGGCTTCTGTTTAGGGCTACGCTTCCTCCTCACAGTCACCCAGTCGGCCTGCTTTCCCGGCTGCTCGGGATCTGCCAGAGGGAAACTAATGGCGGCTAAGCTACCTTGGTCCGCAACGACTACAGGGGCCTGGCTAGCTGTAGAATTTTCCACGGTGCGGAGCCGAGTCTCCAATTCGCCCAGCCTGGCCTCCAAAGCTACGAATAAGCTACACTTATTACAAGTACCATTACTGCTAAAGGAGGCCTAGTAATAACTAAACATTTCACACCCAGAGCAGAAAAGTGCGGGAGAGACAGGAGAAGCCGCCATGCTAAACCGGCTAAGAGCTAGTAGCTGCACTAAGCTAGCAGATTCCTAAAAACACACAAAGTGAATAATGTGTAAATAATTTAGAGGTGATTCAGCAGAGGGAGTGCTTTAGTTAAAACACGTGAAGATTACACTGTGAAACAAATTATCTAGGTTATCTAGGTAACTAGATCAATCTAACTGCGCAGATTAAACAGCTAACAGATACAGCAAAACACCGCTGTGCTCCGGAACAGGAAGTGATACAATACCGCAGTGAGAGCCAACCACCAGTAGAGGCAAGCAAGAGCAAAAAAGCAAGAGCAATATGCGGTAAACCAGAAAATGGCATTCAATTTAGCGCTTGAAGAAACTATTTTTGATGCACTCATGTGCATTCACGCTGCACGCGGTGCCACATGATGGTTGACCTCAGCTTCCAGCCAACCACGTGCTGAAGGAGCACCCGGCTGCTTTTTTACCATCAGCTTTCCCATCACACACTGACACCGCGGCAGGACTTCAAAGAGGCCGGCGTTTGATACTAACTATCAATATGCATTTCATCCTGCACCACTTTCTCCTCAACATTCCTCCTCTGTGTCTTCTCACCACAGTAATTGCCTTCAAAGCCAATTAGTGCAAATTATTTGCGACTGTGCTGGTGGTAAAAATCCAGTGGTTGCTCGTGGAGGTGTTGTGGAGGTCAGATGTATTAGCTCAGTGGCTCTCATTTTCAGTGAGCACTTTCTGGTCCGTACTTGTAGAAATAGGTGATCAACATAACCTGTGTCAACCTCCCTACATTAATCCTTTAAAGTGGCACGGAGTCTTCAGAAATACATTATTAGAAGAGCAGCGGCTGGCAATTTTACAAGACTCACAGGGCGCGCTGCCCTAAACATGTGAGACTAAGTATGTTTAGTTATTTTGTCAGAATGCATGTTGGCACTTTGCATCCGCAACCTCAGTCGATGTTTGGCTAATGCTGCCAGGGCCATTTCACTGCAGCGCCTGCTTCTATTTCCCCTCGGAAAATACATGTTTTAGTCTGTGAGCCAGATCAAAGCAGAGACGCAGGGATCAAAGACCAGCATCACACTGCTTTGGTCACATCTGTGTTGTTTACATGAATGCTAAAGGCACTTGCATCAAATATTACCAACTCTGAAAGATATATGTGTTGAATCAAAGTATTTTGATGTCACTTTTGAAGTGTATCAGTGCATTTGGGAATAATTTTGAAATCTCCCCACAATTTCACAGCAATTTTGTAAGCCTTAAACAAGCTGGGAGGACGCAGCCCTGCTAGCATATGCATCTGTTTGCATCTATTTCCAGATTGCAGCACATCCTCGCTATCAGCAGCTCTGCACCCTGTAGGTACGTCTCCGAAGAGCTTAGCCCGGCTCCCAGCGTCCGTGCAACGGACTTAACTCCACAGGATCAAACACTTCCATCACCGCTTTACCGTGTACCATATAAAAGTGATGAGGCAGGGGAGAGAAAAGGCAGAATGTGTGAACGTTCCCTGTGTTGCAGACTGTTGTTTACTTGGTGACCTCAGATATTTTTTTCTGCGGTAATCTTCCCCAACAGGAGGCAGACGTTGGGTTGCTGAGGGGTTGAAGTGCGGTGGATGGAGGAGCAAGAGGAGGTGGCCCGGGGGGGTCAATGACTTGTGCTGTTGGGCTGGGGGCTAACCCCCCCCACCCACACACACACACACACACACACGCACGCATCATTAGTGGTTCACCTCTGAGTAAAGCGACCCTCCCGTCCTGTCTCTTCGGATGATTTCCATGTCTTCCTGTAGGTGCAGTGAGGGCCACGGCAGCGTTAGCTCTGCGTCTGACTTCACACCACCTCTCTGTCTGTATGTCTGGCCGTCCGTCCGTTTGCGTGTCTGGCTGTCTGTCTGCATCAGCTGACCCCTGACATCATGGCTTGTATAAGAGATGAATTCAGACTCTGGAGGGATGTGATGTTTAGTGATATAAGCTATAAGTGATATAAAGTGATCTGCTCTGTCTGGTTCTTTTTCATGAATAAGACTCATTTGCTGAATGATAAAAACCAGGTTTCCATTGTGTCCACCTTTCTAAATGTTTACAGCATGTTAGGTCACACGGATGCTCTCAGCCCAAAACAACAGCATCCATCTTTATTTTGTAAAAATACATCAAAATTATTGAAGCAAAAAGGGAAGATTTCAGAGACTCAAAAGAAACAATTGATTCAGAATAAGATTTGATCTTGTGTACAGGGCCGGCCCAAGCCTTTATGGGGCCTTAAGCAGAATATCATGTGGGGGCCCTCCTACCATCACCTCAGCACCAGATGCCTCATTATTCCATAGGCTACACTGTTATGTGTGTAACGTACCCACAATCATTAGCATTATTTGTAATTATCTTACATCATACAGGTGTCATTCTTGTTTTTAACCTTAAAGGGGTAGCAAACTCATAAATATGTTTTAATTAACTTCTACATACAGCGTGATGTTTAAGTATGGCTCATTAATTTAACTATTTGAAAGTAACATCAGCAGACAGGAGACTGCATTTATAGTAAACATGTTAAATAGTTTAATTTGTTTCAGATGTGCAATGGTGTGCAAAATGTTCAATATCCAAATACAAAATAGAATCAAATGACATTCACATTATCTTACAGAAAAATAAAGTTGTAATCAAAATGAAATACTTAAATAATAAATACTTAATCTCCAAAATGAACATAGAAATCCACAACAGCAATGTGTGTGCATATCAATGCACAAACATTGCACTGGGGGCTATTGCTTTAACTTTGGCCTGCAAACCATTGAGAGCTGAGCTATTTTTCCCCACCTTTTGCACCAAATTAATCTGAGGAGCTGATCTGCCCTGCTGTTTAACTAAGTTTTTCTTCGTAAGGAAGACTATCAAATGGCTTCGCCAAAATCCGGTCCACAACATTCAAATTGTCTGCCATTATGTGCAGCTTGCTACCTAGCTAGCTTGCTAGCTGGGACTGGCGCGAGGCTAGTGAGAAGTGTGTCCGCCTGTGAGTGCTTTGTGACGGTGGAGGAGCTCAGCAGCACCCGCTGCTCGGTAGGGACAGAAACTGCGATAGAAGTCAGAAAGAGTGATAGAAGTCTGTCTCCAAACACAAGCAGCTACCAAAAAAAAAAAAGACACCAGAAATAGAAGCTTGATTTGTTGCTAGTCATTTTTAACAAATAAAATGCCGCTAAGAGGATTAACTCAGAACAGAATGAAAACGCTCCCACGGATGTTTACACCAGAAGATCGCTGATTCGCTCATTTCGCTGTCAATTAAAAAGGGATTCAGCCTCAGACAGATCATCCAATCATCATGCAGAAGCTGAGCGTCCGGGCCCGCCGAGGCCAGCCCACTGCCCCATAGACCACCAGACCCACTGAGCGTCCGATGGGCGGGACAAAGCCCAGCATTTATCCAATGACTCGTCTCGTTTCGCTGCATGCTTTGTGTCACTATTGAACTCTGTGGACGCTCCACACTGTTTAAAGCACTGTGAAGCTGCGGGTTTGAGTGATAGGAAAGCCACGTCGTTACCAATGATAAGAAGGTGATTCTGAACAAAAGTTGAGTGCGTTGTAGCGCATATTTAGTCAATGACATGTACACACAACAGTATATATTTGATAACTTATTTTTTGACATTTTAGCGGAAGCTGAGCTTCCCTTGCAGTCTTAGAGCACTCGCCTCTGACTTTAAGACACCTAAAGCACTTTACACTAAACGAACGGAGCATTTCGCAAATAATGACAACAAAAATTGTAATATTGGACATGCAAACCTACCTTTGTCTTGTTTTTTCTCATCTTCCAACTTCTTATTTTTTCTTTTCTCCGCTCCAGAGGGCTAATTTATTTTCTGAGACATGACTTGCACTCACTTCTTTCCTCACGATTAGTCATCGACCACATGACCCAAGCGGTGCATCTAAATTTGCCCAACGGTGGCAGCAGCCAACAGGAGGCATCAATTAACCTTTCACTTTTTTATCACAACGCCTCGGTGCTCTCGGGGGCCCCCTGGTGGCGTGGAGGCCCTAAGCGACCGCGTAGTTGGCGTATGCTTGTGTAACATACAGAACATCACACCACAGTGACATATTGTGGGCAAATTCATCATCATCTTTTTTTGGCTGCTCCCATTAGAGGTCGCCACAGCAGATCAATTGTTTCCATCTCACCGTGTCCTCTGTATCATCCTCTGTCACACCAACCACCTGCATGTCCTCCCTCGGCACATCCATAACCTCCTCTTTTGCCTCCTTCTTCTCCTCCTGCCTGGTGGCTCCAAACATTCTTCTCCCAAAACACCCCAGGTTTCAATTCAAGATGGCGCTGCAGACGGGGCCTCTGTGTTTCGGTGCACAATTGTTTGTTTGTGTGTTACTCCTGTGATATGCAACAGTTCCTGGATCTCTTTCACCTACACAATGTTCTTGAAGATCAGGGGAATAACACCAGTGGATTTATTTCCCATTTTTTCTCGAACCTTCAGTGGATTTATTGGGCATACTGGCCAAAGGTGCTCCCACCTTGGCCTGCATAGGGAAACACCTCAGGAGGGGGCGACGTGCCATTGCGCTAGTACAGTTCCACCAGCATGGCAGGTGTTAGATTATATCTGTGCTAATTCTTTATTTTATGTTAGCTATCAAGTATTTGTCTGTGCTATTTGTTTGGAAGTTCTGAGAAATATAAGTTAAGTTTCACTTCCGTCATATGTCCATGACACAGGGAGAGCTCTCCCTGTTGGTGAGAGCCAGTAACATTAGAAATGTGAGACTAAACCACACCCATTGTCAGCACCCACATTGTATAAACGTGTTGTACAAGCTACTTCGTGTGCCTACACACAAGATGGACACTGTCTGTGAGGGACACAGGCCTGGTTTTGTTGTGACCTTTAATAAGCTAAAAATGAGGAATACAATGGTTTGGTTCTTGGTAAGGGGCAGTAAATTACATGAAAGAACTGGGTAGAAATAACAGCCAGCATACACTGCTACCAGGAATATTCCTCTCCAGCGTGCACTCTCTGCAAAATCTAATGGATGAACTCCAGCTACTGGTGGGGAAAAGCAGAGATTTCACCACACCTGCTGTTTTGTGCTTCGCAGATACGTGGCACTGCGGATCAATTCTGGACTCTGTGCTGCAGCTGGCAGGCTTCCAACTGTTCAGAGCGGACCGAGACACAGGACTCTCCTGCAAAATGAAGGCTGGTGGAATCTGGTTTATATCAACAGGAGCTGGTGTGACGACATGACAGTGATCCAACAGCAGTGCTCTCCTGATCTGGAATTTTTTTTATTAACTGCAAACCGTTCTTCTCATCTCGTAAGTTCAGCTCCAGGTTGTGTTTACATACCACTGAAGGAAAACATGCATATGAGACACAATGCACGCTCACCAACCAGATACTGCAGGTGGAGCGGAATAAGCCGGACTCTTTAGTTATTGTCCTGGGTGACTTTAATAAAAGTAACCTCTCCCATGAACTTCCCAAATACAGACAGCTCAGCAAATGTTTGACCAGAGAGGACAGAAATCTGGATCACTGTTACGCAACTATAAACAATGCTTATCATGCCGTCCCACGTGCTGCACTGGGCCACTCTGACCATGGCATAGTCCACCTGAGTCCTACCTACAGACAGAAACTAAAGCTCTGCAAACCTGTAGTGAGGTCATCTAAACTGTGGAGCAGTGATCCTGTGGAGGATCTACAGGCATGTTTAGAAAACTGTGATGTGTTCAAGACTGCCAGCAACAGTCTGGATAAGTACATACACTCAACAAAAATATAAACGCAACACTTTTGGTTTTGCTCCCATTTTGTATGAGATAAACTCAAAGATCTAAAACTTTTTCCACATACACAATATCACCATTTCCCTCAAATATTGTTCACAAACCAGTCTAAATCTGTGATAGTGAGCACTTCTCCTTTGCTGAGATAATCCATCCCACCTCACAGGTGTGCCATACCAAGATGCTGATTAGACACCATGATTAGTGCACAGGTGTGCCTTAGACTGTCCACAATAAAAGGCCACTCTGAAAGGTGCAGTTTTGTTTTATTGGGGGGGGGGGGGGGGGATACCAGTCAGTATCTGGTGTGACCACCATTTGCCTCATGCAGTGCAACACATCTCCTTCGCATATAGTGGATCAGGTTGTCAACTGTGGCCTGTGGAATGTTGGTCCACTCCTCTTCAATGGCTGTGCGAAGTTGCTGGATATTGGCAGGAACTGGTACACTCTGTCGTATACGCCGGTCCAGAGCATCCCAAACATGCTCAATGGGTGACATGTCCGGTGAGTATGCCGGCCATGCAAGAACTGGGACATTTTCAGCTTCCAAGAACTGTGTACAGATCCTTGCAACATAGGGCCGTGCATTATCCTGCTGCAACATGAGGTGATGTTCTGGGATGTATGGCACAACAATGGGCCTCAGGATCTCGTCACGGTATCTCTGTGCATTCAAAATGCCATCAATAAAGTGCACCTGTGTTCTTCGTCCATAACAGACGCCTGCCCATACCCCACCCCACCGCCACCACGGGCCACTCGATCCACAACATTGACATCAGAAAACCGCTCACCCACACGACACCACACACGCTGTCTGCCATCTGCCCTGAACAGAGTGAACCGGGATTCATCCGTGAAGAGAACACCTCGCCAACGTGCCAAACGCCAGCGAATGTGAGCATTTGCCCACTCAAGTCGGTTACGACGACGAACTGGAGTCAGGTCGAGACCCCGCTGAGGACGACGAGCATGCAGATGAGCTTCCCTGAGACGGTTTCTGACAGTTTGTGCACAAATTCTTTAGTTATGCAAACCGATTGTTTCAGCAGCTGTCCGAGTGGCTGGTCTCAGACAATCTTGGAGGTGAACATGCTGGATGTGGAGGTTACACGTGGTCTGCAGTTGTGAGGCTGGTTGGATGTACTGCCAAATTCTCTGAAACACCTTTGGAGACGGCTTATGGTAGAGAAATGAACATTCAATACACGAGCAGCAGCTCTGGTTGACATTCCTGCTGTCAGCATGCCAATTGCATGCTCCCTCAAATCTTGCGACGTCTGTGGCATTGTGCTGTGTGATAAAACTGCACCTTTCAGAGTGGCCTTTTATTGTGGGCAGTCTAAGGCACACCTGTGCACTAATCATGGTGTCTAATCAGCATCTTGATATGGCACAACTGTGAGGTGGGATGGATTATCTCAGCAAAGGAGAAGTGCTCACTATCACAGATTTAGACTGGTTTGTGAACAATATTTGAGGGAAATGGTGATATTGTGTATGTGGAAAAAGTTTTAGATCTTTGAGTTCATCTCATACAAAATGTGAGCAAAACCAAAAGTGTTGCATTTATATTTTTGTTGAGTGTAGATGCTGTGACTTCATCGGCTTCTGTGAGGACTTCTGCAAACCATCACGAACCATGGTGAAGTATAACAAGGACAAACCCTCATTTCATTTTTGTTTGCGTCATCTGCTCGATGCAGACTTAAGTGGTTTCAGCACAAGTCAGAGGAACAGGACGGTACACGCATGACTTGAAGCCACACCCTCACAAGACGAAGTTACCCGACACCAATTTATGATTCCTGCTGCGTTCCATTGTTCCCACAGTATAAATCACGTAGGATTATTTTTATACTGTATACACAATGCAGTAAAGCTACACGTTCAAGAAAGCTGCAGCAGCTCCTCGCTTTTCTCTCACAAATATGTTTGTATAAAGTCCATAAAAGTCCTGCTCACAGACTGATTGCCAGAGACAGGACATGTCAACATCAAGTAGAACTCCAGACATCTCCACATTTGCTCACGGACGGTTTGTTCGCGCATCTCACTCGCTCGCATCTCCTTTCATCTCGCGGACAAAGGAGGAAAGATAAACTATAACAGAACTCAGAGCGCAGACCTGCAGCTCAGCACAAGAACAAATATAAACTAGAAGAGAAGTCAGAGTGCACAGTCTGGCTGCAGCCAAACTGCACTCTGATTTCTCTGTGCAGAGAACCTGCAGGCTGCGTCCTCACCTCCTCTCTACCCCCTGTTGCGCGCACCTGACGCAGATATTCCTGCGTCGTCATGATGCAACAGGAAGCAACTGGGAGCAGCCCTGGTGTGAAAGGGGCTTTACTGTAGATTTGAAAGACAATGGGATGGTCTTACTACCATCCCTAACGACAACCACCAGCTCCAATCCACCAGCACCTCCTCACCCACCAGCCCTCTCTCCATTTCTAACAGAGATGTCGACAGGTTCTTCAAGAGGCAAAACCCAGGCAAAACCCACGATCACCTGACTCTGTCTCCCCATCCACGTTGAAGAACTGTGTAGACCAACTGTCCCCGGTGTTCACAGACATTTACAACACATTACTGGAGTCAAGCCAGGTGCCAGCATGCTTCAAGGCCTCCACCATTATCCCCATCACCAAAAAATAAAGAACTTAGGACTTAATGAATACATACCCGTCGCCCTAACCTCTGTGGTGATGAAGACCTTTGATCGCCTTGTCCTCACACACCTCAAGGCCATTTCTGACCCTCACCTGGACACCCTGCTCTTTGCCTACAGAGCCAGGTCAGTAGACAACGCTGTCAACCCGGCCCTCCACCTTCATCCTTCAGCATCTGGACTCCCCAGGAACCTACACCAGGACTCTGTTTGTGGACTTCAGCTCTGCTTTCAGTACGATCATTCTGGCCCTGGTGCAGGACAAACTCTCTGAGCTTACCGTGCCTGACTCCACCTGCAGGTGGATCATTGACTTCCTGTCCAACAGGAGGCAGCTTCACATGCTGCCTCCTGCCTTCTCCGCACATCTCCAACACACGGTCCATCAGTACCGGATCCTCCCAAGATTGCATTCTTTCCCCTCTACTCTTCTCCCTGTACACCAATAGCTGCACCACCAGTCACCAGTCAAAGCTCCTGAAATTCATGGATGATACAACCTTCATTGGACTCATCTCTAATGGGGACAAGTCTGCCTACAGGCGGGAGATCGATCACCCGGTGTCCTGGTGCAAACAGAACATTCTGGAGCTCAGTGCCCTGAAGACAGAGGAGATGGTTGTTGACTTCAGAAACAACCCAGCCCTGGCCAACCCCATCACCCTGTGTGACTCGCCAGTCACCACTGTGGAGTCCTTCCTTTACCTGGGGATCACCATCACCCAGGACCTCAAGGGGGAGCTGAACGTCAGTTCTCTCACCAAGAGAGCAGAACAGAGGACATACTTTTTGCGGCAGCTGAGGAAGTTCAACCTGCCAAAAATAATCATGGTGAACTTCTACACTGGCATCATTGAGTCCACCATCTCCTCTTCCATCACCATTTGGTACACTGCTGCCACTACCAAGGACAGGAGCAGACTGCAGTGTATTATCCATGCAGCAGAGAAGGTGAATGACTGCAATCTGCCACCCCTACAGGGATGGCAAGGTTTTAGTGCAGAAGGTTCCCAGTTCTAACCCCACCACTGCTACATTTCTCTATGTAATGTGAAGTTACGTCAGGTGTAAAACGTGTGCCAATTCATTCATGATATGCACACTCTTAAGGCTATGAAATTGGGCTATTAGTAAAAAAAGTAGAAAAGGGGGTGTTCACAATAATAGTAGCATCTGCTGTTGGCGCTACAAACTCAAAACTATTATGTTCAAACTGCTTTTTTAGCAATCCTGTGAATCTCTAAACTAGTATTTAGTTGTACGAGGTCTATTAGAAAAGTATCCGACCTTATTATTTTTTTCAAAAACCATATGGATTTGAATCATGTGTGATTACATCAGACAAGCTTGAACCCACGTGCGCATGCGTCAATTTTTCCACGCCTGTCGGTTGCGTCATTCGCCTGTGAGCAGGCTTTGAGTGAGGAGTGGTCCAGCCCCCTCGTCGTTGTTTCATTGCCAGGAAATGGCGGAATGATTTGGGCTTTTTTTCCATCAGACTTTTTTCAGAAACTGTTAGAGACTGGCAGCTTGAAACCATTAGAAAAATTTATCTGGCTTTCGGTGAAAATGTTACGGGCTTGGTAGAGAATAAGGAGTGTTACTGTCACTTTAAGGACGGCCCCCAGCGGCTGTGGGGCGCGCCGCACTCCGAAGCCGCCATCGACAGGCTGAACGACCATTTAATTTCTAAACGGATGGCTGTCTGGACCGTGACCATCGTGTGCCATTTCTCTGGTTATCACAAGAGCTGGACATCAACCATTTTCCGGCAGATTTCACTTTTAACAAGAGATTTTGTGTCCTGTGAGGCTTCATCACGGCGTTGCTTTGCGCCATTGATAGACCTTCAGGGTCATTGGGGGTCACTTCAGTGTCATATAGAGTATGGACTAAGAACAACTAACCCGTTAAGAGCTTCCCTGCACTTGGTGATGATGATGCAATAAAGTTGAATCAGGGCTAAAGCAGAAGTAAAAACCTTGCCGTCTTTCTTGCTTTCTCCAGAAACTCTGGAAAGAGAACTAATGCTGCATTCCCAAACGCAGTAAGAGACGGGATAAAAGACATTGCATTTTATAGACTTTTCCTCCCTCTCCCAGTGGTGGAGACGTGTGCAGCAGAGTTCAGTTCACCAAGCAGGTCAGCGCTTCAAGGTCCTGCGCTGGCTGACTGACAGTTTGCTCTCACAGGGCTGAGTGGCCTGAGCATTTCATGTGTAAACCAGCGTCGGTCTGCTTAGTTTCAGACGTCATGAAGAGGAGCTGGGAAGCAGAGAGCAGCCGCAGCAGATGCAGTCCGACACTCCCAGGCCCCGGAGCCAAAGCACCAACAAAATGCCTGCTCAGGCAACCGGAAGAGGTGACAAAACACATCAGGTAACTCTGCCTTTTCGGACGCTTCCCAGCATTTCCTGTTACAGACGTGAGACGCCTCCTTGTCAGACGTCAATGGTCATTGAAAGTAACGGGAATCAGAACCCGTGCAGGAGCGGTTAACTGGTATCAGCCAGAGAACTGAGAGTCACACATATCGATACTGAGGGTCTTCATCAGAGGTCGTTAAAGCAATTAGGCGTTCATGTGCACCATGGACAGATGTCAGAGAAAGCCAGAGCATCATAAAAAGCTCATCACATTAATACAGTGCCTTGTCTGAGCCTGACATCATCATGTATCCCAAAAAACCACAAGTTTCAGTTTGTTTTCTTCTATGACGCACGCCAGAGCAATTTATCTGTGTCATTACTGTCAAAACCAGCAGAGCACTCAGAGAGCACACACTGCAGTTCAACTCCACCCTGACCTGGACACCATCTCCAACACATTCCACCAAAACCTGTCCAGCACTGTGTGAGATCCCGTCGCTTCAGAAGACAAACATAAAATCATCTCCATCCCTCCCCTTGAGGTACAACAGCTCATTATTCTGACAGCTAGATGGATTTTCACCAAACTACAGCAGATAGCTCAAGAAGGACTGGACAAAGGTCATGGTCAAAGGTCACAGTCAAAGGTCAACAAAAACATGGTGCAAAAACAATATATATGTTGTGCTATATGTCTGCAACCAGTAGGGCTAGAGTGATGATCTGAGGTTTAGGCCTATATTGGTCAGCTAAATATTTGTGATTGACTGGTATACATAATGTCATGATGAAGTCACAAAAGGAAGCCATGTTCAGAGTGTGCAGGGTTTGTATCAGAATTTGGTCACCGTTCATTTAAATCTGTAATGTTTTTTTACTTTCTACATCACTGTTACTGGACCTTTCAGGCATCCAAGGATTTCATTATGGCAGCCTGGAGATTTATAACCAGAGGATCACTGGTTTAATTCCCAATCAGATGGGAAAATTACGAAGATGCCCTTGAGCAAGGTCTTTAATCTCCAAGTTGGCTCCAGTGGGCACCACCGTGCTGACAAAGGTGAGTTAGTGTCTTTTTTTGTTTCTCACAGTTGAAGTGTACCTGAAAATTACAGACCTCTCTCATCTTTCTAAGTAGGAGAACTTGCACAATCAGGGAATGACTAAATACTTTTTGGTCCCACTGTGTGTGTGTGTGTGTGTGTGTGTGTGTGTGTGTGTGTGTGTGTGTGTGTGTGTGTGTGTATATATATATATATATATATATATATATATATATATATATATATATATATATAATGAACTGTTTGTAATTTGTTAATTATTCTTCATAATGACAGGTACTATAAAGAACATTTTAAATAGAGAAATACTGTGAATTGTTACTAATTTGTTGCTTATTTCTAATTAGAGATCCTGGAATGAATATTTCCACATTGTACATAGCATAAGTATGTACTTTCACTGAATTAAAATGTTGTAGTTTTATGATAGTCATTATACCCCCGTCACACATAGCCGGAATCAATGACATCGGATTTATGAATTGGCGCACATCCGAAAGGTGTCGGATTTCAGTTCCAAAACCAGGCATCTGTGGAAGTTGACACAGTTGGTCAAAATCTGCCGGCGACCTCGACTGGACTGGGTTGCTTGACGTGAGGACGTTTCGCTTCAAATCACAGAAGCTTCCTCAGCTAAAATTCTTGCTCTGGTAGTCTGACTTCTGTCTTGACTCTTGTAGAGAAGAATAAACCAGAAGCCAACAAAAGCTGGAGTTTTTTTAACCTAACCAGACCCCACCTACCGAGAGGCTAACTGCTATAGGCTAGTGACTAAACAATAGCTCTAATTAGCACCTATTGTGCTCTAGTTAGCACTCTCCTCTCTCTCTCTCTCTCAGGACGGAAGCCTCCCCTGATGGCTCCCTTGACGACTCTCCTGATGACATGAATGACTCATTACCATGAACAAAAGACTGAAACTGCTTTGACCTGAGTACCACATTGTAAACAGGGGACAAAGCGTGTCTGAGACCCGCTCTGCGGTTAAGGCTGGGTTTCAACTGTTTTACAAAGAATGCTTCCTTGACACCTCTCTCAAACCATTTCTTCTCTCTGGCTAAGATTTTAAAATAAGATAAGATCTAAGGAAGCATTCTTTGTAAAACAGTTGAAACCCAGCCTTAACCACGGAGCGGGTCTCAGACACGCTTTGTCCCTTGTTTACAATGTGGTACTCAGGTCAAAGCAGTTTCAGTCTTTTGTTCATGGTAATGAGTCATTCATGTCATCAGGAGAGTCGTCAAGGGAGCCATCACGGGAGGCTTCCGTCCTGTCATTAGGAGAGTGCTAACTAAAGCACAATAGGTGCTAATTAGAGCTATTGTTTAGTCACTAGCCTATAGCAGTCAGCCTCTCGGTAGGTGGGGTCTGGTTAGGTTAAAAAAACTCCAGCTTTTGTTGGCTTCTGGTTTATTCTTCTCTACAAGAGTCAAGACAGAAGTCAGACTACCAGAGCAAGAATTTTAACTGAGGAAGCTTCTGTGATTTGAAGCGAAATGTCCTCACGTCAAGCAACCCAGTCCAGTCGAAGATTCAAGCTTCTCTACTATGGAAACCACCTGGACAACTGAGAGCCTACACAGAAATGCTTGACCACATTACTCCCATTTTGGCATCTCTTCATTGGCTACCGGTTTCTGCCAGATCGGATTTTAAAGTTTTATTGTTGGTTTATAAAACTGTTCATGGACTGGCACCCTCCTACCTGGCGGACTTGGTTAAGCCCTACGTACCTGCACGGCCCTTGCGTTCACAGGGCACAGGGCTTCTGTGTGTTCCGAGGATGAACAAGAAGTCTGTGGGGTATACAGCCTTCTCCTACTGTGGTCCGACTCTTTGGAACGATCTACCTGCTGTTATTAGGCAGTCTGACATGGTGGAGACTTTCAAATCAAGACTGAAGACCCACTTTTTTAGACTGTCTTATCATTAATTAGGGACCGAGTAGGCAACGTCCTACGATGACCCTATTGTAATTGCGCTGTTTATTATTATTATTATTATTATTATTAGGGCCTGAGTAGGCAACCGTCTATGAGGACCCTATTGTAATTGCGCTGTTTATTATTATTTATTATTATTATTATTATTATTATTATTATTATTATTCTCACTCTTGAAATCGAAATTTCGGCCTCTTCCCATGCTCAAAAACTCACCAAACTTTCCAAAGTTGTCCGGCCGGATCCGAAATTCAATATTTTGGGGGTGTCGCACATGGTCACAGAAAAAGCGCAAAATAGCGCCCCCTAGAAATTTTCAAAAACCCCTCCGCATTGGGCTTTTTTCGTCGTAGCCTCACGAAATTCGGTACACATATTTACCATGCCAGGACGCATGAAAAAGTCTCTTACTGTCATGGTGAAATATCGACAGGAAGTCAGCCATTTTGATTTTAAGTCTGGATTTTGAGCAAATGTTTGCCATTTTTGGACATTTCCACTACTTACATTTGAAGGAAATTGTCCTAGGGATTTCATCCGATCGTCTTCAAATTAGGTCAAAATCATCACAACACAATGGTGATCAAAGGTTATCAAAAGATTCTAATTAAGTCAAAAGGCGTAGCTGCTAGGGGTCGTCAAACTTTGGCGAGCTTTTCGGAGCACGCCATTTCACTTCCTGATGGTCCTAATGTCACATACTTAACCCAATCAACTTCATTCCACTTCTAAAACATGCAGAACAAATTGGTGAACGTAGGCGATGAACACCGTGAAGTTACGAGTAAGGGCATCCGTGTGGCGGCGTGCCGAATATTGCCTATTCGACATGAAATTACGTTCTTCCTTTTAACGGCTTTAATTTTGTCACATCATCATGAAAATTGATACACAGGTCGAGCACAACAACCTCTTACAATTCGTAGGGGCGTCGCCCATGGGCGGGGCAAAATGCCTCAATAGCGCCCCCTTGAAACTTTCAAAAACACCTCCCCATAGGGGTTTTTTTGGAGTAGGGAGATGAAAATTGGTACACATGCTTGACTTGCATAGACGTACAAAAAAGTCTCTTGCACCATGGGTCTACTCCAAACAGGAAGTTGGCCATTTTGAATTTTCTTCTCATTTTGGCGTGATTTCCATGTTGTATTTGAACGAACTCCTCCTTGGAATTTTGTCCAATGCACTTCAAATTTATTCAACATCACCCAGAGACGATACTGACCAAAAGTTATCGAAAGCTTTTCTTTATGTCGAAGGGTGTGGCCGCTATGGCGCTGCCATTTTGACCCTTCGTCATGGAACATCAATTCATGATAACTCCTTCATGCTTTGCCTGATTTACTTGAAACGTCACATGTATGATGACGGTTGGCCCCTCAACACACCTGGCCCCTCTGTTTGTACACTGAGCGCCCCCTAGTGGATGAACCTTCAACATGTCATAACTCCATGCATCGTGTGATTTGCTTGAAATTTTAACTGTGGGATGAGTGGTTGCCTCTGTACGCACATGCCCACATTTGGTCACAAGGGAACACACTGCCCAGGGTAGGCGGTCGTGCGGAACGAGGGCCCGTGTATGACTGCTTGCAGTCCTAGTTAGGGCCCGAGTAGGCAACGTCCTACGAGGACCCTATTGTAATTGCGCTGTTTATTATTATTATTATTATTATTATTATTATTATTTATTGTTATTATTATTATTAGGGCCCGAGTAGGCAACGCCCTACGAGGACCCTATTGTAATTGCGCTGTTTATTATTATTATTATTATTTATTATTATTATTATTATTATTATTATTCTCACTTTTGAAATCGAAATTTCAGCCTCTTCCCATGCTCAAAAACTCACCAAACTTTCCAAAGTCGTCCGGCCGGATCCAAAATTCAATATTTTGGGGGCATTGCACATGGTCGCAGCGAAATTGCGAAATAGCACCCCCTACAAATTTTCAAAAACCCCTCCGCATTGGGCTTTTTTCATCGTAGACTCACAAAATTCGGTACACATATTTACCATGCCAGGACGCATGAAAAAGTCTCTTACTGTCATGGTGAAATATTGACAGGAAGTCGGCCATTTTGATTTTAAGTTTCGATTTTGAGCAAATTTTTGCCATTTTTGGACATTTCCACTACTTACATTTGAACGAACGCGTCCTAGGGATTTCATCTGATCGTCTTCAAATTTGGTCAAAATCATCACAACACAATGGTGATCAAAAGTTATCAAAAGATTCTAATTAAGTCAAAAGGCGTGGCTGCTAGGGGTCGTCAAACTTTGGCGAGCTTTTCGGAGCACACCATTTCACTTTGAACGGCTGTCACGCCCACATACTTCATCCTAGATCCTTCAAACTTGCTGGACAGGATGAGGGCTCCACCCTGAACGTCTGCATATCTTAAGTTCCCTCCTGCGCCATAGCACCCCCCGGTGTTGGCAGGAAAGGTCCTATTTTTACTTTAAGAGGTCCTGATGTCACATACTTAACCCAATCAACTTCATTCCACTTCTAAAACATGCACAACAAATTGGTGAACGTAGGCGATGAACGCCGTGAAGTTACGAGTAACGGCATCCGTGTGGCGGCGTGCCGAATATTGACCATTCGCCATGAAATTACGTTCTTCCTTTTGACGGCAATTCATAGGGGTGTCGCCTATGGGCGGGGCAAAATGCCTCAATAGCGCCCCCTTGAAACTTTCAAAAACCCCTCCACATAGGGGTTTTTTGGGAGTAGGGAGATGAAAATTGGTACACATGTGTGACCTGCATAGACGTACAAAAAAGTCTCTTGCACCATGGGTCTACTCCAAACAGGAAGTCGGCCATTTTGAATTTTATTCTCATTTTGGCATGATTTCCACATGTTGTATTTGAACGAACTCCTCTTAAGAATTTTGTCTTATGCACTTCAAATTTCTTCCACATCACCCACAGACGATACTGACCAAAAGTTATCGAAAGCTTTTCTTTATGTCGAAGGGTGTGGTTGTGTGATAGGTTAGAAGGATAGCACGCCTTTAAACACTATGCTCAGGACAGCGCCAATAAATAATGATAACTCATAAGGTGATGTCATATTAAAAATAGTAGGGAATAGAAATAGTTAAAAATAGGAAAGTTCTTAAAATGTTAAAAAGGTTTGTAATAAATATACATTTACATAAAAGCCTTCAGAACAATATAAATACAGTTAAGAGTTGGTTAAAAGTATGTAAAGTATGTTATTCTTTATTTTTTCTAAATGTTTTGTAATTCTATTCAAAGGAATTGTGACCGCATTCTCGGAAATCGTCTAGTAATCCTGGGGGATCCTTTATTTTTACAACTTGTAATGTCTTCCCACACCACTGGAGTGATTTCGCGGGGTTTCTCCTCATTGCAATAAACCTCTGCGTGGGAGAAACAACCCGAAATAACTCTCGTGATTATTTCTCTCATATTTTCAGGTAAACGTCTCCCAGTGTTCTGAACATGTTGTGTGCATAGTTAGGGTATTTTTCTGTTTGTATTGCATGCTGGAGTGAAGCTAAAGAAATGTTTTCATGTATGTTTTAAGGGTTTAAAATACGTTTCTGCACGTGAACTTATCGTGAGTCTGCCATTTTGTGTTGGGGAAAGGACGAGGAAATGATGATTGGTCATGTTTTAATTGCAATAAACCTCTGCGTGGGAGAAACAACCCGAAATAACTCTCGTGATTATTTCTCTCATATTTTCAGAGGTACTGCAGCATATTACCCCATATTCTGGGTACAGCATTTGGAGGCACCGCTGGGATTGCTGCTTAGATGTCCGATGTCCACAGCCTGTACGTCGTAGTCTGAGCCTGCTAAATCCCCCACATCACCCAGGCAGCCTACAGTGAGGAAGGTGTTGCGGTTAAGGAGAGCTGGCAGCTGTGCTCCAGTCCACGCATCCTGAGGCCGACCAGAGATCACCAGGAGCTGCACAGATCCCACAGCTTGGTCTCCCCTGTACCTGCAAAAGTTCCTCCTGTCTACTGCCAAAGTGTCACTGCTGGAACAGCAACAAGAACAAATCGTGCATGGAGTGCACACTTTGCCTAAAGAACAGTTAGTGTCCATCTGTGAGTTTCTTGGTATAGCAGGGAAAATAAAGGCTGACACAAAAACACGCCTGTCCCTGCTGACGCACATCCAGATGCATATTGAAAGAGAAGAAATGAAAGAATTGGAGGATGAAGGGATGTCTGAACTATTGTCACTGAAGAATAAGATTGCTGAAATAATAAGTGTTGAAAATGACTTACCTGGAGAAAATGTAAATGAAAGAGGAGACTCAGGGCGAACAGACCAGCCAACTACTACTCCACGGGTAGCAGAGACAGTTAATACAGTGAGCAGCGCAGTGGCTAATATTCAGTCCCAAACAAGTAACCGCCCTGTGAGTAGTGTGCCCAGTCAGCAGCAACCAGGCGCCTATTGGCACAAAGATTTCAAAATATCAGGCCAAATAGGAGAGCCAGGCCAGAAGGATAAACTGACATTTTCCAGTCTTGCCCATCAGATCGAAAATGGACTGAGCAGAGGTTACTCAGAGTTTGACATTGTAGATGCTGTCATCAGGGCTATCTTGCCAGGTCTACAACTA
The DNA here is from genome assembly GCF_902500255.1 of Thalassophryne amazonica. Lineage (NCBI taxonomy): Eukaryota > Metazoa > Chordata > Actinopteri > Batrachoidiformes > Batrachoididae > Thalassophryne > Thalassophryne amazonica. The sequence continues at coordinate 16,728,011 of NC_047104.1, forward strand.
CGCAGCTACCTGGAGGGGAAGACCCAGCTCACTTTACCCACTCTACGCCGCATTCTTCGCTCTCATTTCCAGGAGAAGAGTGCCACTGAACTCTACAAACAACTCGCTTCAGAGGTACAGAACCCCAAAGAGACTGCCCAGAATTTCCTGATGAGGGTCCTCGATTTAAAGCAGAAAGTCTTATTTGCATCACAGGAGTCAGAGTCAGGTCTTAAGTATGACCCAGCACTAGTGCAGCGTATGTGCTTGCACACCATACTAACAGGCCGTCAGAGTGACAGTGTCAGGATAGACATGCAGCCACTGCTCTTAGACAATGATACTCCCGATGAGCTCCTGCTAGAAAGATTAAACATAGCTTGTGCTAATGAAGCAGAGAGGAAGCACAAGAAAGGGTGTTTAGCCTCACAGTCAGCCACTAGTGTGAGCGCAGTTCAGTCAGAAGATGCCGGGCCTGTCAAAAATTCAGTAAAGGAAGTTAAAGCTAAAATCCCTCCTGAACTAGTCACAGAACTAGCAGATCTAAAGACAGACGTAGCCTCCCTGAAAGGTCTCAGTGCAGAGATAGCGCAAATTAAAGAGACACTACAACAGCCAGTGTCTAGTGCTCAGTTGTACGTTCAGCCGCCAGTTATGCAGTACGACCGGGACCCGCAGCAGTTTCACTTCTATCAGGGCCCCCGCCAAAAACCACCACCCTCTCAGTATTCACCACAGCACTACCAAGGTCACCCAGCTCGTCCAGAAAGGAGGTGCCACGCCTGCCAGCAGTCCGTAACTAATGAGCGCTGCACCCACTGCTTCTTCTGTGGGAGCGAGGAACACTTCCAAGCTGGATGCAAAAACAGAGGCACAAAACCACCTCGAGAGAGACATTTAAACGGGCAACGGTTACCACTGAGGGACGAGTGTTAACCATCGCTGACAGCAACAGGTCCCAACAATGTGCCCACTGCAAACAAGAAGATCCAGACATGAACTTGAGACGGTGTTCAGCGTGTAAAAAGACATTCTATTGTTCTAAAGCATGTCAGAAGCAAAACTGGATTGAACATAAGAGACAATGCAACAAGTTAAAGATAAACAATGAAAATGAGATGGTCCACATCCCACTGCCACCAGTCCAGGTGAACACCCCTCACAAGGTCACATCTCTGGTGGGCAGACAGTGTTTGGTCGAGTGTCTCCTGGATGGCCACAGACTTCAGGCTTTGTGGGACTCAGGCTCCTAAGTGTCAATCATTGACGAGAGATGGAAAGAGGACTACTTGCCACACCTAAAGCTGAGAGATGTTGCCGAGATGATGGACTCCACTGAACTGAGCCTCACTGCAGCCAATGGGACCAACATGCCATACCTCGGGTGGATCGAGACTACATTCCAACTTGTTTCTGGGGCAGAACCACCTGAGGAAATGATCATTCCCATGTTGGTAATGAAAGGTTGTTACCTGTCGCACCCCATTATAGGTTACAATGTCATTGAATGCATCTTGAAAAGGACTGAAAGAGCTAAAGCATTCAGTACAGTGAGAAAAGCATTCCCCAGCCTCAAAAGGAACAAAGTGAAAGCTTTCATTCAGGCTGTCAGTGCGAATACAGCAGATGTCAGTGCGAATACAGCAGATGAGTTTCAAGTGAAAACAAAAAAAGACTGTATTACTGTTCCTAAACAAAGGCATATCCAAGTGGAGTGCCGTGTAGCAGCACAGCCATTTAAACAAGACATGACTATGTTATTTGAGCCAGATTTAAACCCTCAGTGGCCAGACAATCTTGAGTTCTTCAACACTCTGGTCAGAGTTAAAAAGGGCACTTTACCTGTCATAACTGGATGTCTCTAACCCCACTGACCACGACATTGTTCTGGTAGGTCGTACCTTAGTTGGAACGGTACAGACTATAACGGCTGTTTTACCTGCCCAGATGTTTGAAAAAGCCACTGTAGCTACAATTAATCCCACCAGCACACAGCCCTCATCTCGCTCTAATGAGAAGTGGGATCCTCCTGTAGATCTTGGCCACCTCAGTGAAGAACAGAGGGTCATAGTTAAGCAGATGCTCAGAGAAGAATGTGACTCTTTTTCTATAACAGACAATGACATAGGCTGCATTGAAAACTTGCAAATGACTATTTCACTCAAGGACAATGAGCCTGTCAAACGCACATATCTGTCAGTACCACGCCCCCTCTATCAGGAGATGAAAAGTTACCTGCATGACCTAATCGCACAAGGCTGGGTCAGGAAGTCAAACTCCTCATACTCCTCACCAGTCGTATGCGTTAGAAAGAAGGATGGCACTTTGAGACTGTGTATAGATTATAGAGACTTGAAAAACCCATCCAGATCGCCAGCCCATCCCACATGTCCAGGACATTATGGACAGTTTAGGTGGTAACTCCTGGTTCTCACTATTAGATCAGGGAAAAGCATACCACCAGGGGTTCATGTCAGAGGAAAGCCGCCCACTCACTGCTTTTGTGACCCCCTGGGGATTGTATGAGTGGGTACGCATCCCCTTTGGACTCATGAATGCCCCTGCAGCATTTCAACGCTGTATGGAGGAGTGCTTGGAGGGACTTCGCGACAACATATGCATCCCCTACTTGGACGACACACTGGTCTACAGCAAAACTTTCAAAAGTCATGTGGAGGATGTGAGAAAAGTGCTCCAGCAGCTAAGAGACTTTGGTATTAAACTTAAGTCAAGTAAGTGTGACATTTTTAAACCTGAAGTGCGCTACTTGGGTAGGATAGTGTCAGCAGAGGGCAGCAAAGTTGATCCTGCTGATTTTGAAGCTGTAAGAACACTCAAGGACATTAAACCGCAAACTGTTGGTCAGCTCAGAAAGATGTTAGGCCTTCTATCATACTACAGGCAATACATAAAGCACTTTTCCAGAAAAGCAAACTGTCTATATGAACTGTTAAAAGCAGACAAGGACAACGAAAATTTGACCACGAGAGTCACAAAGCAAAAGAAGACGAGTCCCATTGTGCCCTCATCCACACAAATAATGTGGACTGACAAACACCAAAGTGCACTCGAACTAATTGACTGCCTGATGAACCCACCAGTGCTCGGCTTTCCAGATTTCACCCAGCCATTTATTGTACACACTGACGCCTCACACGAGGGACTCGGTGCAGTGCTGTACCAAAGACAAAATGATAAGCTGCGAGTTATTGCTTATGGCTCGCGCACATTAACAGCAGCTGAGAAAACTACCACTTTCATGCAGGCAAGCTCGAGTTTTTAGCTTTAAAGTGGGCGATCACAGACAAATTTCGAGACTACTTATATTATGCCCCGTCATTCACTGTGTTTAGTGATAACAACCCATTAACTTATATTTTGTCCACTGCCAAACTGAATGCAACAACATCAAGATGGGTCGCAGAGCTCGCTGACTTTCATTTCACTATTAAGTACAAACCAGGAAAAGAAAATGGTGATGCTGATGCTTTGTCAAGAATGCCCCTTGATGTAGAGACTCTAATGAAAGACTGTTCTGAGGAACTCCCTCCTGACTCTATTGCAGCTGCTATCCAGGCCATAGAGGCACAAAAGGAGACCCCTGCCACATGGTCAATGTTGGCCACAGCTTTGTCAGTCACAGCACAAGGTGTGTCAGCCGAAGCATCACTCACACCCATCCCAAAAGAACAGCTAAGCCAAGCACAAAAGACTGATCCTGTTATTGGCCCTGTATTACAGAGCAAAATGTCAGACTCAAAGCCACTGACCAGAGAGCTAAGAACTTGCAGTCCAAAAACAAAATGCTTATTCAGAGAATGGGACAGGCTAGTGCTAGATAGTGATGGCATTTTGTACAGAACCACTTCTGTCCGCAAACAGCTGGTACTGCCAGAACACTTTAAGAAAACAGTGCTTGAAGAACTGCACAATAAAATGGGCCATCAAGGTGTCGACCGCACCGTGTCTTTAGTACGTGACCGCTTCTTTTGGCCTTACATGCAGACAGACATCGAACATTATGTGACCCGTGTGTGTTCCTGTGTCAAACAGAAAAAACCCAGTCACGATTCAAGAGCCCCTTTGACCAACATTGTAACAACACAGCCTTTTGAACTTGTGTGTATAGACTTTCTTCATCTTGACAAATGCAAAGGTGGTTTTGAATATATTTTAGTGATTGTTGATCACTTCACACGCTTTGCACAAGCCTATGCCACTACTTCAAAGTCAGGGAAAACTGCTGCAAACCTCATCTTCAATGACTACGCCCTGAGGTTTGGTTTTCCTTGTCGCATTCACCATGACCAAGGCGGTGAATTTGAAAATCAGTTATTCACTCAACTTAAGAAACTCAGTGGCATGGCCGGCTCAAGAACAACACCCTATCACCCAATGGGGAATGGTCAAGTCGAGCGCATGAACAGGACGTTGTTACAAATGCTTAAGACACTCACTGAAACAGAAAAGTCAAACTGGAAGGACTCTATCAACAAGCTGGTGTACTCCTACAACTGTACTCGTTGTGATGTGACTGCTTACTCTCCACTTTATCTACTGTTCGGGCGCTCACCCAGATTGCCAGTAGATATGCTCTTTGGACTATATTCAGACCCTGGTTTTAGTAACCTCAAAGACTATGTTGAAAAATGGAGAAAGGGCATGGATGAAGCATATACCATTGCAAATGAGAATGCCAAGAAAACAGCTGACAAGAGCAAAAGACATTATGACACGAAAGTAAGGAGTTCTGTGTTACAGCCTGGCGAGAGAGTCTTGGTCAAAAACCTGACTCCAAGGGGAGGCCCAGGGAAACTCAGAGACTATTGGGAGGACACTATTCATACGGTAGACAGACAAATGGGGCCTGACCTCCCAATCTATGAAGTGAGACCAGAGAGAGGCAAAGGACGCTCTAGGGTGCTACACAGAAACCTACTCATGTCATGTGACCACTTACCTTTTGAACCAGCCCCAGAAAAAGACAACCCTGTAAAACAGAAGAGGAGAGACAAAACTGCCCCAGATACTCGTGTCTGATGATGAGAGTGGTGATGAGTTCAGCTTTTACCATGCACCACCTCAGCCGCCTGGTCCCCAGCCGTCAGACCTTCCTGAAACGAAACAAGAACCTGCTGCAGTGAGACATCAGCCTCCAGCACCAGCCCTTGCTGCTGTTCCAGCAGGGCCAACCGGTGGAGACCATCTGGAAGCACGTCACCCTGCGGCTGAGGAGGCAACTCATGAGGAGATGGATTCAGTTGCTGGCGATCCTCCAGCCCCTTCGTTGCCTGCTGCATCTGAGGGAGCAGAGGAGACCACGTCCCAGCGCCCTCAACGAGAGAGACACCCGCCGAAACGGATGACCTACGACTACCTAGGGACCCCATCCTGCTACAGTGTCCAGCCTGCACCGCCTCTGCTGCCTGTGTACCCAGGTCTGGCCCCATGGTTCCCTACGCTGCAGCCATACTACACTCAGCCCTTGGGTATGCATGGACTACAGTAAACGGGTACTACAGCACACTACCCCATATTCAGGGGTACGACACTCTCCAGTGATGCATCTACAGACTGCCATCGAGACTTTTCCTTCTGTGGTTATAAACACAGACAATAGACTGCTTATTGACTCCTTAGTCTTCAGTCTTCAGATCTGATCTGTAGTGAAGTGATGGCTAGAGCCCACAGATATGGTTTGCTTTCAAGTTAATGGACTAACGGGTAAATATAGAATGTTGATAGTTTTGACATGTAAAAGTAAATGTTTTTGATTATAATGTCGGGACGACATTTTTTTCAGGTGGGGGAGAGTGTGATAGGTTAGAAGGATAGCACGCCTTTAAACACTATGCTCAGGACAGCGCCAATAAATAATGATAACTCATAAGGTGATGTCATATTAAAAATAGTAGGGAATAGAAATAGTTAAAAATAGGAAAGTTTTTAAAATGTTAAAAAGGTTTGTAATAAATATACATTTACATAAAAGCCTTCAGAACAATATAAATACAGTTAAGAGTTGGTTAAAAGTATGTAAAGTATGTTATTCTTTATTTTTTCTAAATGTTTTGTAATTCTATTCAAAGGAATTGTGACCGCATTCTCGGAAATCGTCTAGTAATCCTGGGGGATCCTTTATTTTTACAACTTGTAATGTCTTCCCACACCACTGGAGTGATTTCGCGGGGTTTCTCCTCATTGCAATAAACCTCTGCGTGGGAGAAACAACCCAAAATAACTCTCGTGATTATTTCTCTCATATTTTCAGAGGTACTGCAGCATATTACCCCATATTCTGGGTACAACAGTTGCTATGGCGCCGCCATTTTGACCCTTCGCATATATACTACTATATCAGTACCTGTCACATACTTTACACCATCAACTTCCTTCCACTTCTAAAACATGCAGAACAAGTTGGTGAACATAGGCAATGATCGCCGTGAACTTACGAGTAACGGCTTCTGTGTGGTGGCGTACCGAATATCGCCCCTTCGCCATGAAATTACGTTCTTCCTTTTGATGGCTTTAATTTTGTCATATCATCATGAAAATTGATACACAGGTCAAGCATGACAACCTCCTACGATTCATAGGGGCCTCGCCCATGGGCGGGGCAAAGTGCCTCAATAGCGCCCCCTTGAAAATTTCAAAAACCCCTCCCCATAGGGGTTTTTTTGGAGGAGGGAGATGAAAATTGGTACACGTGTGACCTGCATAGACGTACAAAAAAGTCTCTTGCACCATGAGTCTACTCCAAACAGGAAGTCGGCCATTTTGAATTTTCTTCTCATTTTGAAATGATTTCCACATGTTGTATTTGAATGAACTCCTGCTAGGGATTTTGTCCAATGCACTTCAAATTTCTTTGACAGCATCCAAAGATGATACTGACCAAACGTTATCGAAAGCTTTTCTCTATGTTGAAGGGTGTGGCCGCTATGGTGCCGCCATTTTGATCCTTTGCCATAGAACATCAAGTCATGATAACTCCTTCATGCTTTGCCTGATTGACTTGAAACTTCACATGTATGATGACGGTTGGCCCCTGAACACACCCAGCCCCTCTGCTTGTACACTGAGCGCCCCCTAGTGCATGAACAATCAACATGTCATAACTCCTTGATGCATTGTGTGATTTGTTTAAAATTTTAACTGTGTGATGAGTGGTTTCCCCTGCATGCACATGCCCACATCTGGTCACAAGGGCACCCACTGGCCTGGGTAGGAGGTCGCGCGGAACGAGGGCCCGTATATGACTGCTTGCAGTCTTAGCTATTATTATTAGGGCCCGAGTAGGCAACGCCCTACGAGGACTCTATTGTAATTGCGCTGTTTATTATTATTATTATTATTATTATTATTATTCTCACTTTTGAAATTGAAATTTCATCCCTCTTCCCATGCTCAAAAACTCACCAAACTTTCCAAAGTCGTCTGGCCGGATCCGAAATTCGATATTTTGTGGGCCTCGCACATGGTCGCAGAAAAATCATGAAATAGCGCCCCCTACAAATTTTCAAAAAACCCTCCACATTGGGCTTTATTCGTCGTAGCCTCACGAAATTCGGTGCACATATTTAGCATGCCAGGACGCACGAAAAAGTCTCTTACTGTCGACAGGAAGTCGGCCATTTTGATTTTAAGTTTCGATTTTGAGCAAATTTTTGCCATTTTTGGCCATTTCCACTACTTACATTTGAACAAACTCGTCCTAGGGATTTCATCCGATCGACTTCAAATTTGGTCAAAATCATCACAACACAATGGTGATCAAAAGTTATCAAAAGATTCTAATTAAGTCAAAAGGCGTGGCTGCTAGAGGCCGTCAAACTTTGGCGAGCTTTTCGGAGCACGCCATTTCACTTCGAACGGCTGTCACGCCCACATACTTCATCGTAGATCTTTCAACCTTGCTGGACATGAGGGCTCCGCCCTGAACATCTACATATCTTAAGTTCCCACCTGCGCCATAGCGCCCCCCGGTGGTGGTGGGAAATGTCCTATTTTTACTTTAAGAGGTCCTGATGTCACATACTTAACCCAATCAACTTCATTCCACGTTTAAAACATGCACAACAAATTGGTGAACGTAAGCGATGAACGCCGTGAAGTTACGAGTAACGGCGTCCGTGTGGCGGCATGACGAATATTGCCCATTCGCCATGAAATTACGTTCTTCCTTTTGACGGCTTTAATTTTGTCACATCATCATGAAAATTGATACACAGGTCGAGCACGACAACCTCTTACAATTCATTGGGGCGTTGCCCATGGGCGGGGCAAAATGCCTCAATAGCGCCCCCTTGAAACTTTCAAAAACCCCTCCCCCATAGAGGTTTTTTTGGAGTAGGGAGATGAAAATTGGTACACATGTGTGACTTGCATAGACGTACAAAAAAGTCTCTTGCACCATGGGTCTACTCCAAACAGGAAGTCGGCCGTTTTGAATTTTCTTCTCATTTTGGCGTGATTTCCACATGTTGTATTTGAACGAACTCCTAATAGGGATTTTGTCCAATGCACTTCAAATTTCTTCCACATCACCCAGAGACGATACTGACCAAAAGTTATCGAAAGCTTTTCTTTATGTCGAAGGGTGTGGCCGCTATGGTGCCGCCATTTTGACCCTTTGCCATGGAACATCAAGTCATGATAACTCCTTCATGCTTTGCCTGATTGACTTGAAACTTCACATGTATGATGACGGTTGGCCCCTGAACACACCCAGCCCCTCTGTTTGTACACTGAGCGCCCCCTAGTGGATGAACCATCAACATGTCAGAACTCCTTGATGCATTGTGTGATTTGTTTAAACTTTTAACTGTGTGATGACTGGTTGCCCCTGCATGCACATGCCCACATGTGGTCACAAGGGCACCCACTGGCCTGGGTAGGCGGTTGCGCGGAACGAGGGCCCGTATATGACTGCTTGCAGTCCTAGTTATTATTATTATTATTATTATTATTATTCTCACTCTTGAAATCGAAATTTCAGCCTCTTCCCATGCTCAAAAACTCACCAAGCTTTCCAAAGTCGTCCGGCCGGATCCGAAATTCGATATTTTGGGGGCCTCGCACATGGTTGCAGAAAAATCGCAAAATAGCGCCCCCTAGAAATTTTCAGAAACCCCTCCGCATTGGGCTTTTTTCGTCGTAGCCTCACGAAATTCGGTACACATATTTACCATGCCAGGACACACGAAAAAGTCTCTCACTGTCATGGTGAAATATCGACAGGAAGTCGGCCATTTTAATTTTACGTTTCGATTTTGAGCAAATTTTTGTCATTTTTGGCCATTTCCACTACTTACATTTGAACAAACTCGTCCTAGAGATTTCATCCGATCGACTTCAAATTTGCTCAAAATCATCACAACACAATGGTGATCAAAATTTATCAAAAGATTCTAATTAAGTCAAAAGGCGTGGCTACTAGGGGTCGTCAAACTTTGGCGAGCTTTTCGGAGCACGCCATTTCACTTCGAATGCCTGTCACACCCACATACTTCATCGTAGATCCTTGCTGGACATGATGAGGGCTCCACCCTGAACGTCTACATATCTTAAGTTCCCACCTGCGCCATAGAGCCCCCCGGTGGTGGCGGGAAATGTGCTATTTTTACTTTAAGAGGTCCTGATGTCACATACTTAACCCAGTCAACTTCATTCCACTTTTAAAACATGCAGAACAAATTGGTGAACATAGGCGATACACGCCGTGAAGTTACGAGTGGCAGCGTACCGAATATTGCCCATTCGCCATGAAATTACGTTCTTCCTTTTGATGGCTTTAATTTTCTCACATCATCATGAAACTTGATACACAGGTCGAGCACGACAACGTCTCACAATTCATAGGGGCGTCGCCCATGGGCGGGGCAAAATGCCTCAGTAGCGCCCCCTTGAAACTTTCAAAACCCCCTCCCCTTAGGGGTTTTTTTGGAGTAGGGAGCTGAAAATTGGTACACATGTGTGACTTGCATAGACGTACAAAAAAGTCTCTTGCACCATGAGTCTACTCCAAACAGGAAGTCGGCCATTTTGAATTTTCTTCTCATTTTGGCGTGATTTCCACATGTTGTATTTGAACGAACTCCTCCTAGGGATTTTGTCCAATGCACTTCAAATTTCTTACAGATCACCCAGAAATGATAATGACCAAAAGTTATCAAAAGCTTTTCTTTATGCTGAAAGGTGTGGCCGCTATGGCGCCGCCATTTTGACCCTTCGCCATGTCACATTATACTTAAACAGGTACTGAAGTCACATAGTTAACCCCATGAACTTCCTTCCACTTCTAAAACATGCAGAACAAGTTGTTGAACGTAGGCGATTATCGCCGTGAACTTACGAGTAACGGCTTCTGTGTTGCGGCGTACCAAATATCGCCCCTTCGCCATGAAATTACGTTCTTCCTTTTGACGGCTTTAATTTTGTCACATCATCATGAAAATTGATACACAGGTCAAGCACGGCAACCTCTTACAATTCATAGGGGCCTCGCCCATGGGCTGGGCAAAATGCCTCAATAGTGCCCCCTAGAATATTTCAAAAACCCCTCCCCATAGGGATTTTTTTGGAGTAGGGAGATGAAAATTGGTACACATGTGTGACTTGCATAGACGTACAAAAAAGTCTCTTGCACCATCAGTCTACTCCAAACAGGAAGTCGGCCATTTTGAATTTTCTTCTCATTTTGCAATGATTTCCACATGTTGTATTTGAACGAACTCCTCCTAGGGATATTGTCCAATGCACTTCAAATTTCTTTGACAGCATCCAGAGATGACACTGACCAAAAGTTATCGAAAGCTTTTCTCTATGTTGAAGGGTGTGGCCGCTATGGTGCCGCCATTTTGACCCTTTGCCATGGAACATCAAGTCATGATAACTCCTTCATGCTTTGCCTGATTGACTTGAAACTTCGCATGTATGATGACGGTTGGCTCCTGAACACACCCAGCCCCTCTGTTTGTACACTGAGCGCCCCCTAGTGGATGAACAATCAACATGTCATATCTCCTTGATGCATTGTGTGATTTGTTTAAAATTTTAACTGTGTGAGTGGTTGCCCCTGCATGCACATGCCCACATGTGGTCACAAGAGAACACACTGCCCTGGGTAGGCGGTCGCGCGGAAAGAGGGCCCGTATATGACTGCTTGCAGTCCTAGTTTAGTTTGTTTTTGTGTTTTGCTTTGTCATTTCTTTTTATTGTACTGTGTTTTATCTTTTTTATTGTGCTTTTCTTGCTTTTAATTATTTTGATTTTAAATTAATTTGTGTTGTTATGAATTGTGTGAAGCGCCTTGGTGCAATTTTGTCTTGAGTTGGCGCTATATAAATTAATAAATTAAATTAAATTGAAATGATCTGTCCCACAGCGTTTTTTTTCCTACAGCATCTGTAATGACATCATACCATGCAAGTGATATGCAAATTAGATAATGACATCATTTAGCTACTTATGGTGACATTTAGGACACCCAGTAGCTACCTACTGAGGAGCTGCGGCCACACTGCTTCCTGCTTGCGTCGCTAACTCCCTGAGTGTTGGATATCTGTTTTTGGGCTACACTCCTCATTAGTAATGCCACACACAAGCTAGCTAGCAAATACTTCAGCCACTATGTACAATAATTACAATACAACACAGTTAATGGCACTGGATTAACCATTAACTATGAGAGTTTGTAGTTACTTTATATTTAGAGTTAGCGTAGCCGCAGGGCCTGCAACCCACAGTCAGAAATGACAGAGCAAATCAAATTCTTCAGGTTATATCCATCACCACCTCCTCCAAAATACTTTGAGATATGTTTGAAAACATTGCTTATGTTATATACTTTGGTAATCATTAATTATGATATTTTCAAGAAGAATTTATAGCCAAATGGCATCTGTGTGCATGCGTGTGTATGGCTTCGATCACAGAGAAACTGGGAAGAGCTTACATTTGCAGTTTGGTATGCTAATGAATTTTGGGTCAAGGATGAACGCCGCCAAAATGGAATAAGACTAATATTTTTGGAGAAACTATGGATATTAGCTAACAACACTGAACAATGGACATTGCTAATTACATTGTGGACTCACGTCTTTCCAGCAGGGGGTGGTAAATCGCCTTTGTATTAAAAGCGTGCATGCGTGGGTGATTTTATTTAGTAAGTTCATTGTAAGTGCATAATATAATTGTAAATATTCTAAAAATACATGGATGACACAAAGTGAAAACACTTATTTCCATTGTGGTCCATTTAAAAATCAAATCACAAAATAGAATAATAAAATCAAATAATAATAATAGTACTGACAATAACAATGATAATAATATTATTAATAACAATAATAATAATAGTATATGAACAAAAGCCAAAACAATTTATAAATAATTAAGACAGTAAATACATATTTAAAAATTATTTAATTAACAGGAAATAAAAGGGTTGAGATTTTCTTCTAAAAACTGTTGAGGTCTATGGTCTAAGGTTTTAAAAACATTCCAACTCATTATAGAAATTTTGCACAGTTTATTACGACCCATGAAAAATGTCAGCTACCTATTTTAGAAACATTACCCAACCTAGAGCCTGTGGATCCCCACAGGGAATGTGCTAGTTGTGAATTAACAGCCACACATAGATCTGACAGGTTTAAGACAGTTTACTAATGTTTGATTCATGATGTTTTTCATCCAGATTTTAATGTTCAATGGGCAGGTTAGATCCAATAAGATAATTATTAAAGGGGTCATATTGTGCCAAATCATTTTTTATCTATCTTTTACATTTTCATTTGTTTGATATTTAATGTTCAACATTTCCCACATCCCACAATTGAGTTTTTACAGATATTAAGCAGAATCTTTGACTCACACAGCTTGTTTAACATCTCTGTGTCATATGTAACCTTTAATGTTATTTTTTGGAATTTTATATTTTATCTAAAACACACACACACAGTGTTGATGCATTATTTAGAGCCCCTTCACACATAACATAAATGAGGCTGAATTGCACACAAAGGAGGATTCAAATGCCACTCCTGAAAAATCAGAGCCGCCTCAAATGGCTCGTACAGCAGTCACCACATCCATTTGGGCACAGCACATGCACTCTACATTTGCATGTCACACACGCCAGAAACCCATTCGAACGATGGGCAAGATGAGGCTGCACTGCCATCTAATCATGCCCACAACATTCACACGGCATGTCAAACGCAGGTTGGACATATCGTGCCGCAGCTGAGTGGCCATGCGAAATCATCGGCCACGTCGATCCCTGGCCGAATAGTGTGATCACCTTCACACCAGCGGCTGAATGACGGCAAATGGTGTGCGAGTGGCCATTCGACCCACTCTTGGCCGGAGTTGGACAGAGTCTAGGTGCCACCCAAAAACATCCAACACCACTTGCGGTGCACTTAGAAAATGTGGGGCCATTTGTGCAGCCAGCAAGAAAGTAGAGAGCAAGCAGACCACTTTTGAGCTGGCTGCGCAAATTTTCTACGTGCTCCGCAAATATCCCCCCCCCCTCAAGCAACACAAATGCCATGTGAGTATGTCCGGTGTCTCCCCCCTCTCCTGAGCAACACAAATGGCGTGCAAGTGTGTCGTGTGTTCCCCCCAAACCACAATCCAACATTGTCAAGGTGCACCTGAGGTAGAAAATGCTCAAACGATGGCCGGAGTGCAGTGTGATCGCTGTCCAGCACAGTGTACATTGCCATTCCCTCCCATTACATAATGTATATGGGACATTGTGATCAGTACAGCTGTAATACCAGACATGCAGGTGCGCACAGCATGCTGCGTGCCCATGCGAGTCGATGTATGTGACAGGCTTGGCGCTCAGATGGCTGACATGTCAGAGCTGTGGACCACCCATCATAACATATTCAGCATGTCCCTCTGGAGGTGGAATCACCAGGCAGCATACATTCTGGCACAACAGAGTTAAAAATAAAAAAAGCTCACAAAAGCGTCGTCCTATACGAGGTCTGTTAGAAAAGTATCGGACCTTTTTATTTTTTTCAAAAACCTGATGGATTTGAATCACGTGTGCTTGCATGAGCCAACCTTGAACCTTCGTGCGCATGCGTGAATTTTTTTCACGCCTGTCGGTTACGTCATTTGCTTGTAAGCAGCCTTTGTGTGAGAATGGGTGGAGTCTCTCGTCGTTTTTTCTTTGCAAGGAAATGGCAGAATGACTGGAGCAGCGCGACTGCATCAAATTTTGCCAGAAACTGGGCGACAGCCAGGTGGAAACCATTCGGATTATTCAGATGGCTTTCGGTGACGATGCTATGGGCATCACACAGATTAAGGAGCGGTATAACCGGTTTAAAGACGGCCACACAATGGTGGAGAGCGAGCCGCGCTCCGGGTGGTCATCAACACACTGAAATGACCAGATCATTTCCAAAGTGAACGCTGTGGTAATGTGGGACCATCGTGTGACTATCCGAGAAATTGTGGAAGAGGTGGACATCAGCACTTTTTCGGCACATTCCACTGTGACAGAAGATGTGGCCATGAAAAGAGTTGCAACGAAATTCATCGGCACGAAGCCGATGACGCAGCAAAGTGCCACCATGTTGAAGCCTCACAGGACATGTTGTGACATACCCAGCTCTTGCACCATTCGGAAGATTCAGACGGCTTTCAGTGGCTTTTCAGTCGCGTGACTATCCAAGAAATTGTGGACGAGCTGGGCATGTCACAACATGTCCTGTGAGGCTTCAACACGGTGGCGCTTTTGTTCCGCGATCAGCTTCGTGCCGATGAAATCTACGATACCAGCCTAGCAACGCCCCGGTAAAGTGATAATAATGATCAGTATGTTCATGATGCCATATTTTTGCAGAGTTCATAGACTACACAGTTTATTTTTATACATTAAAATATTTCTGGAGTCATTTTTTTATAAGAGTAAAATTGTTTTTGTTCATTACTTTTACATTGTACCTGGAAAGTATTCACAGCGTTACACTATACTATACACAACCTCATTCCAAAATGGATGAAATTCATTTTTTTCCTACTCACAACATGCCATCATGACATGAAAAGGTTTTTTGAAATTTTTGCAAATTCCACCTTGGATTTGCTGTGGCGCCTCCGAGTACAAACAAGGGAGCAGCCGAAGGGACTTACAATGAAAAAAAATTTAAAATCATGTGTACTAAGTATTCACAGCCTTTGCTCAGTACTTTGTTGCTGTGCCTTTTGCAGCAATTACAGTCTCAAGTCTTCTTGAATATGATGCCACAAGCTTGGTGCACCTATCTTTGGGCAGTGTTGCTCATTCCTCTTTGCAGCATCTCTCAGGCTCCATCAGGTCAGCTGTGGAGCATCAGTGCAGAGACATTGTCAGATCTCTCCAGAGATGGTCAATCAGGTTCAGGTCTGGGCTCTTGCTGGACCACTCAGGGACATTCACAGAGTTGTCCTGAAGCCACTCCTTTGATATCTTGACTGTGTGCTTAGGGTCATTGTCCTGCTGAAAGATGAACCGTCGCCCCAGTCTGAAGTCTCAATTCTGACTAGTGCCGCTGAAAAACATCCCCACAGCATGATGCTTCCACCACCATGCTTCACTGTAGAGATGGTGCCTGGTCTCTTTCAAACATGACATTCCAGACATTCACACCAAAGAGTTCAAAGAGTCCTTTAGGTGCCTCTTGGGAAACTCCAGGTGGGCTGCCATGTGCTTTTTACTAAGGAGTGGCTTCCATATGGCCACTCTATCATACAGGCCTGATAGGTGGATTGCTGCAGAGATGATTGTCCTTCTGGAGGGTTCTCCTCTCTCCACAGTGGAATGTTGGCGCTCTGACAGAGTGGCTATCTTATTTTATTGGTCACCTCCCTGACTAAGGGCCTTGTTAACCCCCAAATCGTGAATTATCCGCAAACTGTTAATTGCAAAAAATGAATACTGAAAAAATATTTCCCCAAACGTGAATGCAGGTCTCACAAAATGTGATCATTCATAATATATACATATATATGTTTAGTTTAAGTAGTTTATGGATTTCAGTTTACTGATCAATTATTGCAGGAACTATTTATCGCAAACCCTGTCACTGCAAAAATTATTTTTTCTTTTTTTTTTTGGCACTACAGGTGTGATTAGCCCGGCCCCACTCAGCACGTCACACTCTGAGGACAGTGTCAGGTGAGGAGTTTGACTGGAACGATCCTGTCAAACAGTAACGTAAGTGTCAAACTCAGGCAGGACAGAAACCTCCCCCTCGGGAAAACGGGCCCAAAGAGAAACATTGTCGAAAAACAAACAGCACTAGTTTCTAACCTCAGGAAGGTAAACAACAAGCTACCACTTTAAGTTATCCATATGAGCCGTCTGCTATGCTGAAAAAAATAATAGTGATCTGAACAAGCAAGAAAAAGAAGTTTAGGGACCGTCTCCAAACTGCAAAAACAGAGAGACACCAAAATATTCAATAAACTCAGGTGTGGTGTCACCAAATTCACTGAACACATCAGTGGTCTTCTGATGGTTGTACTACAGCACTCAGTTTGGAAAAATTCCTTTTTAAAAATTTAAGAGAATTTTTCATTGTTTTTTAATAAAATATAATTGTATTGATTTTTATCATTAAAATAAGTAATAGAATGAGCAATAAAATTTGCAAATTCACTAAAATTCCATTTTTGCCCATTTCTCCAAACTGAGTGCTGTAGTATAACAGGCCACTGATGTGATCAGTGAATTTGGTGACACCACACCTGAATTTATTGAATTTTTTTCTGGTGTCTCTTTTCGTTTTTGCACTTTGTAGTTTTTCTGTCGCCTGCTCGTTCAGATTAATGTTATTTTTCAGCTCAGAGGATGTACCTTCCTGAGGTTAGAAACTAGTGTTGTTTGTTTTTCTACAGTGTTTCTCTTAAGATTATTGAGCCGTTTACCGGAGGGGGAGGTTTCTGTCCTCCCTGACTTGACAGGTGGACCGTCCCAGTCAAACTCCTTACCTGACACCGTCCTCAGAGCAGGACATGCCGAGCGAGGCCAGGCGCGTCACACCAGAAGCGAGAGCTGCTCGGATCTCCTCACCACCTCACCGGCTGTAGTGACCCCTGCCAAAAAACAAAACAAATAAATCATTTTTGCAGCGATAGGTTTTGCGATAAAGATTTCCTGCAGTAATTGATCAGTAAACTGAAATCCGTAAACTACTTAAACTGAAAAATATATATGTATATATTATGAATGATATTCACATTTTGTGAGACCTGCATTAACATTTTGTGAGATTTTTTCAGTATTCATGTTTTGCAATTAAAAGTTTGAAGATAATTCATGGTTTGCAGCTGATTTGGGGGTTAACACCCTTCTCCCCCAATCGCTCAGTTTAGACGGGCAGCCAGCTCTCAAAAGAGTCCTGGTGGATCATAACTTCTTCCATTTATCGATGATGGAGGCGACTGTGCTCATTGGGACCTTCAAAGCAGCAGAAATGTTTCTGTGCCCTTCCCCATATTTGTGCCTCAAGACAATCCTGTCTCAGAGGTCTACAGTTATCTCCAAGTTACAGTTACAGTAAGTAATTTCATTCAGGATAAAGTTGTTCATTTTCTTATTCTTACAGACAATTCCTTTGTGTTCATGCTTGGTTTGTGCTCTGACATGCTCTGTCAACTGTGGGACCTTATATGTAGACAGGTATGTGTCTTTCTAAATCATGTCCAATCAAATGAATTTACACGAAGTGGACTCCCATTAAGCTGTAGAAACATCTCAAGGATGATCAGTGGAAACAGGATGCACCTGAGCTCAGTTTTCTGTCAATACTTATGTAAATGTGATTTCTTAGTTTTTTTATTTTTAATAAATTTACAAAAATAAATAACTTTTTTCACATCGTCATTATGGGATATTCTGTGTAGAATTTAGAGGCAAAAAATAATTTCATCCACTTTGAAATAAGGCTGTAACATCACAAAATGTGGAAAACGTGAAGTGCTGTGAATACTTTCCGGGTTCCCTGTGTATTTTTAAGAGCCTCAGAGCCTTTTACGTTGTATGTGCTTTGCAATGTGAGGGGTGATATTTTCAAAAATAACACTGGTCAACAACAACAACAAAAACAACAACAATTCTTGCATGGACTTGGAGAACTGATTTAGGGCAATTTTGGGCTGCTGAATCCAAATCTGAGCTCATCTGAGGGGAGGTGATGGTCTAGTGGTTAAAGCATTGGGCTTGAGACCAGAGGATCCTCAGTTCAAATCCCAGCCAGACTGAAAAATCAGTTAGGACCCTTGGGCAAGGTCCTTAAACCCCTAGTTGCTCCCAGTGTGTAGTAAGCACCTTGTATGGCAGCACCCTGACATCAGGGTGAATGTGAGGCATTATTTGTAAAGCTCTTTGAGTGTCTGATGCAGATGGAAAAGCGCTATTTAATCCAGTCCATGTACCATTTATTTCCTCAATCATATCACGTGTTTTTGCAGTCTGCATTACACAAAGGTTTCTCATTCACTCCCAAGTTTGACGCCACTAATCATCCACAAAAGCAGCTTCAAACGCATAGTTTTTAAACCAGGTTCATGAAATGTGAACAAGGAGCCATAATATCATTTATGGCACTGAAGAGGTGTGTGAAACTGCAACTTCTGCTTCAGTGCTTGGTACGAGACATATGTTTTCATTTCTCAAAAACGTGATGTGTTTGGCAAAAACTAACACCAGTCAATTCAGTGACCGAAAAATTATCTTGACCAGTGTAAAATATGTGATTAAATGCAATTAATTTCAATTAATTAATTGACAACATTGTAGTTAGTTATCTTTTAATTTCCCAAGAGCAATATTTTATATATATGGCCTTTCTGGTCACTGGTTAAAGTATTTCTATGATCAGGTTACAGCTGCACTAATATGGTAACTGGTCACAACTGGTCATATTTGTTGTAAATATGGTATTGAGGTGAATGTGTTATTAGGGGGTACGAACATACTTGTGTGTTGGACAGCAAAGTGAGTCCAATCTAGCTCCAAGGCCATCAGCAAATCTCCTCCACTGTTTTAACTGGTGACTTTATACTGAAATATTAAACACTTCAGCACATATTTGCTTTTTATGCACTGAAGCATATTTTGTGTAGTGTTTAGGAATATTAAAGTATAATTTATATTTCAGGAGTTTGACACCTTGACATTCTGTCACCTCTGTTTTGAATTTCAGCATGTGGTTTGATATGTTTGTATTAATAACAGTGTGATCTCGGAGGGCCATGGCCTCAGGCTACTTGAACAAGACTACTAAAGAAAGGGATTTCAAAAGGAATCGTAGAGCAGCTGAGGGACTCGTCAAAATCGGCCCTGATACTGTTGCCCTGATAAAAATCCATTACCCACAAACGTGAGGAGGGATGGTGCCTAACGGTGTGTGTGTGTGTGTGTGTGTGTTAACCTCAAGCCTGTGAGCTCCATCAGACAGGCCAATCTATGTTGTATTTTAACTATAATTATCTTTTCGTTCTCTCAGAATATTTTTTTAAAATGTCACATTTTATAGATATGTTAACTGGTTGTCCTGATCAAGGTTGTGTGACCGAAAGCTTGCTGTTTTATTTTTTAAATGGTACTTGCATGGGTCTAAGTGTGCACAAAAACTATTTTCTGGTTTTGATAGACATGAAATAAAAATAGACAAATGGCATCAGAACAAGAAAATGTCCAACTCACTAAATATCTCTAGAGTTCAGGAAATATAATGCAATCCTAAAATGCCTTCAGCCATATGAGCATTGTCTTTATAATTTGCAGTTGTTTCATATATATATATATATATATATATATATATATATATATATATATATATATATATATATATATATATATATACATTCATTATTAGGATCCTATTGTCTTATGTACAATTTGCACATGTTCAATCAAGCCCCTGTGGTGACATCCAATATGTAATGGACATTGTAGACTTAATTCACCATACCAAGTGTCGGCATCTGTGGTTAGAGTGTGTTCCCTGTTTTGCATGTGATGACACACCAAGATGTGTGAAGCACATATCGAGCAGTCTCATCCCCTTTGATGTTTTCCCATGAGGACCCCTGCATGGGTAATGGCTGATGTTTGTTCCTGTTATGCATGTGACAAAATGCTGACATGGATGAAGCTCATACCAAAGTGTCTCAGCCCCGCTGATGTTTTCCAGTCAGGACCGCAGTGTGGTTAATGTGTAGTGCTGAGCTGTTCTATAAAGTCTGTGTGTCATGTGAACCAAAGGAGAAATAAACGGGACACCAGTGCATTGTCAAAATGGGAAATTGTTCCTCCTTCTTTCATCTGTTGCAATTTCCACACCCTTGTATTTTGTCACGTGATAATTTCACAAGGACCACAATGGAAATACACATTTATGCTTTATTACACTTTATTGTGTTATCTATGTATCAGTCATCTCTGTATGTTTATATTGATGTTGCAGAATAAACGTAATCAATCAGTCAATCATAGACAATATTTTCGTTTTAACGCCTTCCACAGGAGGGTGTGCACGTGGACATACATGAGCTTTTGACAAGAGCAGAAGTTATCTTTGACTACGTATGACGTGTGTACGCTGATGTCTACGAGATGTCTTGTAAATCACTCCAGAGGTGTTATCAGGTTACAAAAGCAGTGTTTTCAGATTTTGAAGTGTTTATTTGGAGGGAGCGTTTACATAATATACGAGAAAGATGTTAGATTTACACACAAATTGAGTTAACAGCTCACTAGACCAGCCAGTGACATCACCATGTTAATGTCTATGAAATGTCTTGTAAATCACTCCAGGGGTGTTATCGGGTTACCAAAACAGCATTTTGAGTTTTAAAAGTGAATATTTATTGCTAGCTTTTACATAATATATGAGAAACATGTTATATTTACACATAAACGAGAGGTTTTTGTTGTGAAAGTGTAGTGACACGGACCCACAACAGGGGGCGTAAATGAACGGACAATGGATAAGCCAAAATATTGGCTTATCCATTGGTGTACAATTTGCAATTTAATGTTGCAAATTGTGCACCACGGAATACAGACAAATGCCGTTTGAGAATGATAGTCAATTACACAAAAAGTGATGTGTGGGCAGGCTCGAGGATAGAAGACGTCCGTCCAGAGAAGAGCCGGGTCCCACACGGCTTCCACAGCCAACGGATCTGAAGAACACCGGAGCCGACAAGCCCTGAATCTCCAGGTAGCCACCGTCTCCAGCTGTCAGACCTGGTACTGCTGGCAGGAAGCAGAGACAGTTAATGGTAGGTGTGTGGATACACACCCAAAACCCTCAAACACAGAAAAACAGTTCCTCCGGGAGGGAGCACCTCCACCTCCGAAATAGGAACACGTCAGCAGCTCCTGTTACCACTTATCTGGTTGGAGTGAGAGGCGAAGACGTCGGCGCACTCACTGACCACCAACCCAGCTGACAGGGCACCACAGGACAATGGCTGCAAACAGATCACACGTAAGTCAACGTTCAGACACAGCAGAGAATATTACCTAAGTCGTAGATGATTTCTCGGCAGGGAGGTGGAGTTGCAGTCCGGCTTTTATGGTGATGTTGAATGATGGCAGTTGATGAGTGACAGCTGGTGCTGATGATGAGTGACGGCTGTCACTCTCTGTTGCTCCGAAGCCCTCTCGTGCTTGAAGCCCGCACTTCAAGCAGGGCACCCTCTGGTGGTGGTAGGCCAGCAGTACCTCCTCTTCCGCGGCCCACACAACAGGACCCCCCCCCTCAACGGGCGCCTCCTGGCGTCCGACCAGGCTTATCCGGATGTCGCCGGTAGAAATCGGCCAGGAGGGCCGGGTCCAGGATGCAGCTCCTCTTCACCCAGGAGCGTTCCTCAGGTCCATACCCCTCCCAGTCCACCAGGTACTGGAACCCCCAGCCCTTCCGACGGACGTCCAGGAACCGGCGTACGGTCCATGCTGGCTCCCCGTCGATGATCCGGGCAGGAGGCGGCGCCGGTCCGGGGGTGCAGAGTGGTGAAGTGTGGTAGGGCTTGAGACGGGACACATGGAAAACAGGATGGATCCGCAGTGAAGCTGGCAGCTTCAGCTTCACTGCGGCCGGACTGAGGACTTTGAGGATGGGGAACGGTCCAATAAATCTGTCCTTGAGTTTTTGGGATTCCACTTGAAGTGGGATGTCCTTGGTAGATAGCCAAACCTCCTGCCCGGGCTGGTACACAGGGGCCAGGGAACGCCGGCAGTCTGCATGGGCCTTGGCCTTCGTCCGGGCTTTGAGCAGGGCAGAGTGGGCGGTACGCCACACCCGATGGCACCTCCTGAGGTGGGCCTGGACCAAGGGCACCCTGACCTCTCCCTCCACGAGCGGGAACAATGGGGGCTGATACCACAAACACACTTCAAACGGGGAGAGGCCGGTGGCAGATGACACTTGGCTATTGTGAGCGTACTCGATCCAGGCCAGATGGTTGCTCCAGGCCGTCGGGTGCGCGGAGGTCACGCAGCGGAGGGCCTGCTCCAAGTCCCGGTTCGCCCGCTCTGCCTGTCCATTCGTCTGGGGATGGTACCTGGACGACACGGTGGCCCCCAGTTCCCTGCAGAAACTCCTCCAGACTTGAGAGGAGAACTGAGGACCACGATCCGAGATGATGTCCGATGGAATCCCATGCAGACGCACGACGTGGTGGACCAGGAGGTCTGCAGTCTCCTGGGCCATCGGGAGCTTCGGGAGAACCGGTCCACTATCGTGAAAATGGTGGTCATGCCCTGGGACGGTGGGAGGCCCATGACGAAGTCCAGGCCGATGAGGGACCAGGGGCGATGAGGCACGGGTAAAGGCTGGAGGAGGCCTTGGGTCCTGTGATGGTCAGCCTTGCCCCTGGCGCAGGTGGTACAGGCCTGGACGTAATCCCAGAAGCGCTGCCGGACCACTGCCACGGTTATTCACACCCCTGGGTGGCAGGAGAGCTTGGAACCGTGACAGAAGTCCTGGCCTCTGGTAGGACGTACAGTTTATCCTTCGGGCCGGTCCCCGGGTTCCGTGCCAGGGGCCTCCCAGACGGTCTTCTCCACGTCCCAGGTGAGGGCGGCCACGACAGTGGACTCGGGGATGATGGTTTCCGTTGGATCCGACAGCTCGGTCTTGACTTCCTCCTCGTGCACTCGGGACAGGGCGTTGGATCGTTGATTCTTAGTCCCGGGGCGGTATGTGATCCGGAAGTCAAAACGCCTGAAGAACAGTGACCAGCGGGCTTGCCTGGGGTTCAGACGCTTGGCGGTCCGAATGTACTCCAGGTTCCGATGGTCCGTGAAAACCATAAACGGTACCGATGCTCCCTCCAACAGGTGTCTCCACTCCTCAAGAACCTCTTTCACCGCCAGAAGTTCCCGATTGCCGACGTCATAGTTCCTTTCAGCCGGGGTCAACCTGCGAGAAAAATAGACACATGGATGGAGGACCTTGACGGACTCTCCACTCTGGGATAGCACGGCTCCTATCCCTGAGTCAGAGGCGTCCACTTCAACTATGAACTGGCGATTTGGATCGGGCTGCACCAGGACTGGTGCAGTCGAGAACCGGCGTTCAACTCCCTAAACGTCGCTTCGCACCGATCCGACCAGGTGAAGGGGACTTTAGTGGAGGTTAGGGCTGTCAGGGGGCTAACTACCTGACTGTAGCCCTTGATGAACCTCCGGTAGAAATTTGCAAAGCCGAGGAACTGTTGCAGTTTCCTACGGCTTGTTGGTTGGGGCCAATCTCTCACCGCCGCAACCTTGGCCGGATCAGGGGCGACGGAGTTGGAGGAGATTATGAACCCCAGGAAGGACAAAGAAGAGCGGTGGAACTCGCACTTCTCGTCCTTCACGAACAGCCCGTTCTCCAACAACCGCTGCAGGACCTGACGTACATGCTTGACATGGGTCTCAGGATCCAGAGAAAAGATGAGTATATCGTCCAGATATACGAAGACAAACCAATGCAGGAAGTCCCGCAAGACGTCATTAACCAATGCTTGGAACGTCGTGGGCACATTGGTGAGGCCGAACGGCATGACCAGGTACTCAAAGTGACCTAACGGGGTGTTAAATGCCGTCTTCCACTCGTCTCCCTCCCGGATCCGAACCAGGTGATAAGCATTCCTAAGATCCAGTTTAGTGAAAATTTGGGCTCCATGAAAGGGTGTGAACACTCAATCCAACAGAGGTAACGGGTATCGGTTGCGAACCGTGATCTCGTTCAGCCCTCTGTAGGCAATGCATGGACGGAGTCCGCAGTCTTTTTTGCCCACAAAAAAGAAACCAGCACCCATTGGGGAGGAGGAGTTCCGGATCAACCCGGCAGCTAACGAGTCCCGGATGTAGGTCTCTATTGATTCGCGTTCCGGACGTGAGAGGTTGTACAGCCTGCTGGACGGGTACTCAGCGCCCGGTATCAAATCAATGGCACAATCGTACGGATGGTGCGGGGGCAGCGTGAGTGCCAGATATTTACTGAAGACATCAGCAAGGTCGTGGTACTCGGCTGGCACCACCGCCAGATTGGGGGGGACTAAAACCTCCTCCTTAGCTGTCACACCGGATGGAACCGAGGATCCTAAACACTCCCGGTGGCAGGTTCGCTCCACTGCGTCACAACCCCAGACGGCCAATCAATCCGGGGTTGTGTTTTAATACCCATGGAAAACCAAAAATCACTCGGGAGGTAGAAGGTGTTACATAAAACACAATCTCCTCCCTGTGATTTCCAGATACAACCAATGTCACTGGCTGTGTCTGGTGTGTGATTAGTGGAAGAAGGGTGCCATCTAGTGCCCGTACCGACAATGGTGACGGTAAGGCCACTAGAGGGAGCCCAACCTCCTTTGCCCATCTGCTATCCAGCAGATTCCCCTCCGACCCCGTGTCCACCAGTGCTGGGGCGTGAAGGGTTAGATCCCCACTCAGGATCATAACTGGGATGCGTGCAGATTTTCGGGGTTTCCCCGCGTGGGTATTATGACCCACCATTAGCCCAGTCTCTAAGGACGAGTACTGCTGTTTTGACCGTTTGGGGCAGTTTTTCTGCATGCTCGGTTGAGCTGCAGTGAAAACACTCCCCACTGACCAGCCTCCTTTGTCTCTGATCTGATCTCTTTTTGGCCATACTCGTTTCCCTAACAACGTCAGCAGGGGGAGCTGTCATCATGTGGAGTGCCCTGGCTGTGGAGCATGGGGAAGACGGCTCCCTTTCGGACCCGGGAGGAAGAGGGACGGCTTGTGCCTGACCACGCCCTTTGTCTCGCTCCCGTCGGTGTTCTGTTAATTGGTTGTCTAACCGTATTACCAGGTCGATAAGCCTGTCTAAATCCTGCGGCTCGTCCTTCGCCACCAGATGCTCCTTAAGGACCAGAGACAGTCCGTTTACGAAGGCGGCGCGGAGCGCAACAGCATTCCAGCCGGCTCGCGCTGCCGCGATGCGGAAGTCGACTGCATACTTCGCTGTGCTCCGACACCCCTGTCTTATTGACAGCAGCACGCTTGAAGCGGTCTCGCCTCTGTGAGCGTGGTCGAACACCTGTCTAAACTCCCTCACAAACCCAGTATATGTCGTTAGGAGCCGTGAATTCTGCTCCCAGAGCGCCGTAGCCCAGGCGCGTGCCTCTCCTCGAAGCAGATTTATAACATAAGCCACCCGGCTAGCATCTGACGCGTACATGACGGGACGCTGTGAAAAGATGAGCGAACACTGCATTAAGAAGTCTGCGCACGTCTCGACACAACCCCCGTACGGCTCCGGAGGGCTTATGTATGCTTCAGGGGATGGAGGGGGGGTTCGTTGAACGACCACTGGAATATCTGTATCGGGCATTCGGTCAGCAGGAGGAGGTGCTGCAGCAGCGCCCTGTGCGTGCGCTTCCACCTGGGCGGTGAGAGCCTCCATCCTCCGATTGAGTATAACGTTCTGCTCGGTTACCAAGTCCAACCGAGCAGTGAAAGTGGTTAAGATGTGCTGCAGCTCACCTAACACGCCTCCTGCTGGCGCCTGTGCACCTCGCTCTTCCATTGGCTGTTCAAGCGATGGTTGACGCCCCTCGGGATCCATGACGCTGGCCGAGAAATCCTGTTGTGAAAGTGTAGTGACACGGACCCACAACGGGGGGCGTAAATGAATGGACAATGGATAAGCCAAAATATAACAATTTAATGTTGCAAATTGTGCACCACGGAATACAGACAAATGCAGTTTGAGAATGATAGTCAATTACACGAAAAGTGACGTGTGGGCAGGCTCGAGGATAGAAGACGTCCATCCAGAGAAGAGCCGGGTCCCACACGGCTTCCACCGCCAACGGATCTGAAGAACACCGGAGCCGACAAGCCCTGAATCTCCAGGTAGCCACCGTCTCCAGCTGTCAGACCTGGTACTGCTGGCAGGAAGCAGAGACAGTTAATGGTGGGTGTGTGGATACACACCCAGTAAATCCTCAAACACAGAAAAACAGTTCCTCCGGGAGGGAGCACCTCCACCTCCGAAATAGGAACACGTCAGCAGCTCCTGTTACCACTTATCTGGTTGGAGTGAGAGGCGAAGACGTCGGCACTCTCACTGACCGCCAACCCAGCTGACAGGGCACCACAGGACAACGGCTGCAAACAGATCACACGTAAGTCAACGTTCAGACACAGCAGAGAATATTACCTAAGTCGTAGATGATTTCTCGGCAGGGAGGTGGAGTTGCAGTCCGGCTTTTATGGTGATGTTGAATGATGGCAGTTGATGAGTGACAGCTGGTGCTGATGATGAGTGACGGCTGTCACTCTCTGTTGCTCCGACGCCCTCTCGTGCTTGAAGCCCGCACTTCAAGCAGGGCGCCCTCTGGTGGTGGTAGGCCAGCAGTACCTCCTCTTCCGCGGCCCACACAACAGTTTTGGAGCACCAGAGATAGACCAGCCATTGACGTCACAGTGCCGCTGTACTCTGACTGGCTGTCACACTCACCCTTCAAAAAAAATGGATTTGCATGATTCATAGCATAAAAATAGGAAAAGGAATGTGACATTTAATATGACCTCTTAAAATACCTCTTAAAATAGGTTAAGGTTAACCATCTTTGAACTTGTCCAAGGTCTTTATCCCAAGAATGTTCCCTGTGAATTTGAAGACTCTGGCAGTAATAGGACTGGACTTATGCTGACCACAGACAGAGGGACAGACGCAAAGACTTCACAATACCTGATGACCATATTTTGATCAAAATCAAATCAAATTTATTAATTTATATAGCGCCAGCTCATACTAAGATCACCTCAAGGCACTTCACACAATACAACACGAAAAACAGAACAAATTTGAGTTAAAAGATTAAAAAGATGATAAAAAGCAAAACCATAAAAAATACAAAGAATAAAAACCACATATTAACATAATATACTAGTGATAAAACAGGGAAAACAAATGGGTCTTTAGTCTTAATTTAAAAGTCTCCACAGTATCCAACAGCCTTTTGTGCATCGTTCTACAAAGCAGGGGCACGATAACAAAAAGTTCTGTGACCAGCGGACTTTTTATTCACCATAGGAACACAGAAAAGTCCTGCACCCCTGCAAACGCAGGGCCCGAGCCAGTACTTAGGGCGTAACCAGGTCAACCAGGTAGGGGGTGCCAGTCCGTGAACAATTTTACAGACAAGTAACAAAACCTTAAACTCCAATCTCACAGAGACAGAAAGCCAGTGAAGGGATGCCAAAATGGGCGTAATATGGTCAAACCTTCTGCTTTGTGTCAAAAGTCTGGAGCAGCATTTTGAGAATACAGCATAGAATAGAGCACTGCAATAGTCCAATCTTGAAGGGATAAATGGATGTATCAGAGACTCAGCATCAGCTATAGACAGGATGGGACATATATTTCGCAGATGGAAGAAAGCAGTCCTCGTAATGTCTCTAATATGGAGGTCAAAGGACAATGCAGGATCAAAAATTACCCCAAGGTTCCTCACTTTGTCCATATGATGTATAACACACAAACCTAGGCTAAGCGCTAGATGGTCAAATTGATGCTGATGCCTCACTGGAGCAAGAATCATCATTTCAGTCCTATCAGAGTTTAAAAGTAGGAAGTTACTAGACATCCAACTTCTCACTGATGCATGGCAATCTTCTAAAGATTTTATGTGAATGAAATTACCAGCAGTTATCGGCATGTACACTTGAGTATCATCAGCATAGCAATGAAAGGCAATCCCAAATGCTGCAGTATATGCCCAAGGGGTGCTACATAAAGGGAGAAAACCAGGGAGCCTAAAACAGATCCCTGTGGAACCCCAAACTTCATGTCACTAAGATAAGAGATAGTGTTATTGTACGAAACAGTGAGAATGACTGGATAGGTATGACATCAACCATGCAAGGGGCACGTCCAGTAATCCCAAAATAATCAAGTAAAATATGATATTCCATAGTATCAAACACAGCACTAAGATCTAACAGCAAAAAAAAAAACAAACAAAAAAAAAACATAGTGGTGTCCGAGTCCATTGCTCGCAGAAGGTCATTCACTACTTTAGTGAGTGCTATCTCTGTGGAGGGATATTTTCTAAAAGCAGACTGCAGTGGCTCAAAAAGATTATTCTCATTAAGTTTGTCCATGAGCTGCCGTGAAACCACTTTTTCCAGAATTTTGGAACAAAATGATAAATTTGACATCAGCCTATAATTTTTCAATACACTGGGGTCAAAATTAGGTTTCTTAATCACTGCAGATTTGAAACATTTAGGAACAGATCCAGAAGCAAGTGAGAGATGAACAGTTTCCAGCACAGTCAGCCCAAGAATGGGCCATAGGTCCTTAAAAAGATTTGTTGGTATGGAATCAAATAAGCAGGTTGTGCTTTTTGTAGACATCATGAGCTTCATCAGTTCACCTAGTGAGATACTATCAAATTCTGTAAATCTAGGTAACACCTCAGTGGTAGTGCCCACCTCAATAGTAGGGTGCAGTGGCTGGGCCAAGGCATGCTGAGATATACTCAACCTGATGTCTTCTATTTTCTTTTTGAAATAATCCAAGAAGTCCTGTGCTGAAAAAGGACAGCGACCAACAGGTGACTGTCCATGAATGAGAATTGCTACCATGTCAAACTTGATTTTTACAGAGATGTCTGGAAGCAGAAAACAGTCTCAACTCGATACATTTCCCTTCCTGAAAAACAACTATCACCAACATGGGTTGTCTGCACTAAATTCCCCACTAAGCTCGTGGATTCCATAACCACATTTGTCATAAACCCAGCAGGGTCTCTAATCCCCTGCTCCATGACCTGCTGTGAAACCCTAATGTTACCTCACTGTAGAGCTTTATCTATGTTTCCAGACATGATGGCGGCACCTTCCCTAGTAAGGTGAAGGCAGTCAGCATCAGCAAGTCACAGTGGCCCCAGAACGAAGGCCAGAAACTAAAGCCATGCTGTGTACAAAACTGTGGCAGCCAACTATTTAATAAAATCAGCCTGATAAAAGCCTCATCATTACCGTGGGAGGGGAGGGGACCAGAGACTACTAATTGATGCTAACACATCTTTCTGTCAAGGTCACAAATCCTCTGTATATCCATTTTTGTGACTTTTGAGTGCTTCATTTTGACATCATTGGCGCCGACGTGAATAACTATGCGACTGTATCCCATATCATGTTTCTTGTCTGTTTACCCTTCTGCAATGTCAGTACCCTGAGGTGGGAGGCAATGTCAGGAGCTCTAGCCCCAGGAATACATTTAATGTCAGCCGGCATCTGCAACCTAACTTTGCAGGTGATAGAATCCCCTATCATTAACACCCGACGTTTCGGCCTGGAGATAGGAGTGGAAGTCACCCGTGGGCCCAAAAAAACTGACATCAGGCGTATCCAGGGAAGAAAATTGGTTTGTAATTCGCAGAGGCGCCTGTAATTTGGGTGCCACAACAAGCCCCACGTGACTTCCTCCGCCTAACTACAGTCCAAAAACCGTCCTCCACAGCCGGCAGTTCTGGGCTGATGCCACTAGGCACACCAGCCGGGCCAACAGCAACCTTGCCCGTAACATCTATCTCGACTAAGCTAATAAGCTATTCTAGCTTACAAACACGGCTCTCTAAGAGAGCAACCCTTTTTGCCAGCATCGTGCAAGATTTCATAAGGCTCCTAAAGTTCCTAAGGCTCCTAAAACTCCAAAGTAACCCACTCCTAAAATTAGCAAAATAAAGTAAAAATAAAATAAGAAGCTGAAATTCAAAAGTCAGTCGACTGGTTTGCGACCTTCAATGAGGCACAAGCCTGGATGGGGCACAACACAGCCGCGGGCCTAGCCGGTGGACTCCGAACATAACCGCAGGCTGTAGCAAGCGGTACAGCCGTCTGCACAAGCACCGACCATCTGCTCTGCTGCTCGCTGCTCACACTGCTGCTCAAACTATG
Source organism: Thalassophryne amazonica (assembly GCF_902500255.1). Classification (NCBI taxonomy): domain Eukaryota; kingdom Metazoa; phylum Chordata; class Actinopteri; order Batrachoidiformes; family Batrachoididae; genus Thalassophryne; species Thalassophryne amazonica. Next base: position 16,758,441 of record NC_047104.1, read on the forward strand.
GATGAAGACTGTTGGTTCACAATGTTGGTCAAAACTGATGGCTTCGGGTAATAATAAAGCTGTTACATCATCTAGTATGTAATCTGAGCATTTCAGGGCTTCTGCTACATTTCCTACATGAAACCCAAAATTCAGAAAAAAATAAAGCATTTATAAATGCCAGAAATGTATGCTTTTTTTGGCTTCCAAAGCTTTGACCTCCCAGTATTAATGTTTAAAAATTTAGATTTTTGAGAAATTTATGGTTCCTGAGATTTAGGATGTATGTTTTTGCTGAATAGACAGACAGAAGGAAAGCAATTTCTCTTGACTAGAACAACTTACAGTTGTGAATGACATGTATCTTATAATATCTTCACTTTTATTATAGGCTTGATTTTGGCTTTGAAGGATTACATAAAAAAGTTCATGGTTTCTCAGAAAATATACACCACAAAGCTGGATTTTGGAGATGATCCAGATCCAGATTCTGAATCCGGATCTGATAGCAAGCAGTCGGATAACCTTGGAACCACAAAACGAGGGAAGAAGGCGTTCAATGGGAGGACCCATGAATTGCGGAAGGCGAGGGAATAAAACAACTAACAAAAAACTGATAATCAATAGACCGAATGAAAAGAAAACAAACAAACATGACTCCAAAATCCAACTCCAAGTATTAATAGTCGTTCTTACTGTGTTTCGTACAATAACACTACCTCTTATCTTACAGACATGATGTTTGGGGTTCCACAGGGATCTGTTTTAGGCCCCCTGCTTTCACTTTATGTAGGCTTTGAAGGATTACGTTAAAACAACTTAACGGATTTTCACCAAATTTTTACCACACATTCAATTTATTTTGTTTATATAGTGCCAAATCACAACAAAGCTACCTCAAGGTGCTTCACACAAGTATGGTCAAACCTTACCAACCCCTAGAGCAAGCACACAACAGTTGTAAGGAAAAATTCACTCTGATGATACTGAGGAAGAAACCTCCAGTAGACCAGACTCAAAGTGGTGACCCACTGCTTAGGCCATTTTAACAGTAAGAAGGATTTTGCAAAGTTTTCCAAAGCTGAAAAAACAGAAAGCAGGAAAACAAACAACATAACATAGCAAAAGAAAAGATGATGATTTTGATGAGAAGTCCATGCAGGCATTCGCACCACAGGCAGGGGTCATCCAGCATTCCTCATGTTGTCAGTGGGCCTGTTCCTGCAGCAATGTCCAATCCAAACGCAGACTGCAGTGTTCAGCACCAGCTTCAGGCCTGGCATCTCACAGTCAGTCCGGCACCCTGCAGTTTGTAGTAGTCACTTCTGCAATCCTATGCAGCAGTATCCGTATCTTGGACAGAGAGAAAAAGAGCAGAATCAGTCGGCTGGAAAAACTACACCTAAAGCACAGCACCAGAAAATCTACAGGAAAGCAGAGAAATTACTAATGTGATCGCCAACCACTTGACCTAAGCATCACGAACAGACCTCGAATTCAGTTGAAGTTGTGGCAGAGACCTGTTCCGTTGCTAATAAAATGACTTTAAAGATAGAAAAGATAGGAAGCATACTACCATGCTATGTCAGTATGCTAGCCATATGAGAGGGAGAATAAATATGTCTGAAGTCTAGACTTGAATGTCTCTAAAGAATCAGACTGTTTTATCTCTGTAGGGAGATCACTCCACAAAACAGATGGACACTTTTTATTCACCCTAGGGACACAAAGTAGTCCTGCACCCTGAGAACACAGAGGCTGGGCCAGGACGTAGGGTTTGATTAGGTCAGCTAAGTAGGAAGGTGCTAGTCCGTGAAGCATTTTGAACCAATTGGAGACCCCTAATGCTGGACTGTGGTAAACAAGAAAATTCAGCATTGCAGTAGTCCAAACTAGAAGAAACAAATGCATGAATCATTGTCTCTGCATCAGCCATAGACAGGATGGGACAAATCTTCGCTATGTTTCACAGTTGAAAGCAGTCCTCGTAACATCTCTAATGTGTAGGTCAAATTACAACATGGGATCAAAAATCACCTCAAGGTGTCATGGTTTGCCCTGCCAGGGCCTGTATTGTGCTTCGTCCCCTGTCTGCATCTGTCCTCCCTTCTTGATCCCTTTTGGCCCGTTTGTTACTTAAGCCTCTAGTTTTGTTTACTGTTTATCATTTATTTTCTGTTAATCATACTGTAGTTATGTATTTAGTTCCACTCTAGTTTCTACCCAACCTTTGTATTTTCCATTGTGTAATAATTAATTAATTAATCACCTGTTTGTTTTACTGAATTATCTGTTTATTTTACTTTTGCCACTTGTAAGGTCCAGTGTAGTTTAGTCTTAGCCTTTATTTATCTTGTTTTCAGTACTTACATTTGTTTCCTGGTTAATTCTTTATTTCATGCTGGGTCTTCTTTATTTTTTTTCTTATTTATTAGATCTTGGGTTTTGTTCAACATTGGTTTTGGTCTGTTATTTGTATCACTGTCGTTTTAGGTTCATCATTTAGTTGGGTACCTTTCACTTTGCTTTTGTCTGACTGCACACTCTTGCCTGGTGTTCAGGGTTTGGTATGGGTGTGTCATATTCCTTCTGTTTGCCACACCCCTCTTCCAGATTGTGCTGCCACACCTGTGTCTCTAAATTACCTGTCTTATTTAAGCCCTTTGAGTTCACCACCACCCTGCCAGTTTGTTGCAATCATTTGTACAAACGTTCCAGCCTTTTGTCTAGTCCTGTTTTTGCCTTGCCGTGTCCTGACCTTGCCTAGTTTTTCAGATCTGCATTTGCCTCAGCCTTAGTACTTTGTCTCTCCATGTTACTGAACCTACCTCATTTTTGTCCACGCCTTTTGTCTCACGCCTGTACCTCTGCATTGCTACCTGCCTACTTGTGTACCGAACCACTGCTTGCTACCAGATAAAGCCTTTTTGATTAATCATTCACGCTGGCTCCATATCACATTCTGGGTATTTGTACACGGCTATACGTTTGTCTTTCCCGTACGAATGCAGCTAGAATTCTGTTTGTTATTCCAAACTGTAAAATACGTACAGCATTCGTGCTCTGGTGTGACAGGGCTATAAGGAAAGAATAAATTCCTTCAAACTCACAGGAGTGATTGTCCTTCATGAAAGGAATAAAATATCTAAAACACAATATCATCAGAAATTGTTTGTCCTTGATATGGGGTGGGGCAGCGACAAATTATTTCAGACTGAGAAAGCTAGACTGAAATATTCTGTTGATCCAGGTAACTTTGGTAAGGAAAGAGTAAATACCTTCAAATCACAGGAGTGATTGTCCATCAAGAGAGGGAAAGATGACCCAAAACATAAGAAAATTGGTTGCTGTCTGTTCTAGATACAGGGAGGAACAGATTATTTCACAGCGAGAAAGTCGATCAGGCTGAAATAATCTGTTCCACCAGGTAACTTTGGTAAGGAAAGAGCAAATACCTTCACACTCACAGGAGTGATTTTCCATCATGAGAGGAAAAAATATCTAAAACACAATATCATCAGAAATTGTTTGTCCTTGATATGGGGTGGGGCAGCGACAAATTATTTCAGACTGAGAAAGCTAGACTGAAATATTCTGTTGATCCAGGTAACTTTGGTAAGGAAAGAGTAAATACCTTCAAATCACAGGAGTGATTGTCCATCAAGAGAGGGAAAGATGACCCAAAACATAAGAAAATTGGTTGCTGTCTGTTCTAGATACAGGGAGGAACAGATTATTTCACAGCGAGAAAGTCGATCAGGCTGAAATAATCTCTTCCACCAGGTAACTTTGGTAAGGAAAGAGCAAATACATTCACACTCACAGGAGTGATTTTCCATCATGAGAGGAAAAAATATCTAAGACACAATATCATCAGGAATTGTTTGTCCTTGATACAAGGGGGAATTTATTATTTCAGAGTGAGAAAGCTGGGCTGAAATATTTTGTTCCCCCAGGCACACCCGTTGCAATAGTGGACCTTAGGGTCCAGGCCCACCCACCAAGATGCTTGTGCCCCCCCACTACTAGGGGCACAGATCTCTAAAAACACCTTTTTTTTTTATTATTTTTATCATAGTAACTAATTTTGCATTAAGGACTTCTAATGTTGCATTTTATCATCAAGACATTCAAAATATATATATTTTTAAAAATGGTTCATTAGCCAGCAATAAATGTTGCAGTTGTACTGCAAACCAGATGTGACACAGACTTAACTCTGCCGCACATTTTTGAAAATCAACCTTTGATTGTGACCGTGCAACACTGGCTCAGCTGACTTACTCTTTCTGCAAAATTATGGATCTACACCAGTACTTTAAAAACCCACCAAAAACACCACTTCCGTCGATAAACTGACAACTTCAGAAGATACTGTCGTTGGTCCACAAGACCCTAAGTTGGAGCCCGTTTGTAGCTCAGTGGAACCGGTTAAGCCGCTGGAGCATGAGCCCGGCAGGACATGCAGCGACTATGGATTTTCAGCTATGACTGAGCCGCCACCCCTTGTTGGATCTGTGGTGGGTGACCTTGGCAAGGACAGACCCAACCAGGTTTTGTTAAAGAAATACCCAGTTCAATTGTTTGGCTTAAAAAAAATGACCATTTTCCTCTGTTGAGGCTATGGGCTGCTTCGTGCCATTAATCAGTGCAGTTTTCTTTTCATTGCGCGCACTGTTATGAACCTGTTATCAAGCCGCCTAACAGATTACTACAAGCCAACAATATGGACTTGTTAACTGCAGTGACTTGTGATCAGTACTTCTGACTGTGTGAAGACACAGGGCACAGAAAAGGAATTTTCTTCACTGTGGGATCTCTGTGGCCCCAGTCCAAGATGCACAATTAACAGTCTGCGTTTTGAAGAGGACTGTTAAAATGCAAATCGTAAATTATCCGCAAACCGTTAATTGCAAAGAGTGAATACTGAAAAAATATCACGCAAAATGTGAACGCAGGTCTCACAAAACATCAATGTCATTCATAATATTTAAGTAGGAAATCTGCAGGAAATCTTGATCGCAAACCCTATCACCACAAAAATGATTTGTTTTGGCGGCCGGTGAGGTGGTGAGGTGAGCCCCGAGCAGCTCTCGCTTCTGGTGTGAAGCGCCCGGATCTGCTGGACGTGTTCCGCTCCGGGGATAGTGACAGGTGTGGAGTTTGACTGGGACATGCTCAGACAATCATGACCATCTGCAGCGCTCGCCATTTGTGCTCCACCTGAGCGAGCGCGGCCTGAGCACTGTACTGGATCAAGCTTTACAAATCTCCCATGTGAGAAAATAAAGAGTTTGATTGTGCAAAACATACATCAGCTAACTGTGCTCTCCACCCACACAGTGAGTCACAGCTCGGGTCCCGAGTCCACTGCACTGCTATTTATACCACGTCAAGAACCAGACTCGTATCATCAACTGAAAACCCAAAGTTTCTCCGCTGTGCACATCAAAGCCCCAGCACATCGTGCACATTCTGCTCAGCTGTACATGAACAAACCACGGATCAGCGTGCATGCTCAGGGGACACAGTTCCTTCACTGAGTACATCCAAGTTGTTCTGTGGTCAAAATCACCAGAGTAGAGCTAATTTCTTTATCCACATGGATGGCGGCCCTCTGCTCAGTCGAAGGAATGGTGAACCTGCTGTTTGCTGGCAGGATCTGCCACAATCAATTACACAAGCCTTGTTAAATAGCGGGTGATTTCCTGACTCGGCTAACAGCACACTGACCATGAACACAGTTAAAGGAATGAAAAAACAGCCACTGAGACAAATAAGCCCAGATCATTGTCTTCCTGCTGCACTTCAGATGGCTTAAGATGGCTGAAGTCAGGCCACACGGCCTGGACTCGTGCTTACTGACATGGGCTGTCCTAGAACTTGCCGTGTGGTGTGTGTGTGTGTATATATATATAGCTTGGGTCAACTTGTGTGTGTGTGTGTGTGTGTGTATGCATGAATGTATATTTTGTGTGTGTTTATGGGCATATTTATTTGTGTGTGTGTGTATTTTTGTGTGTGCCATGTCTATTTATTTGCATGTGTATGTGCATATTTATTTCTGTGTGTATTTATTTATTAGCATGTGTATGTGCATATTTATTACATCCACCAAGGATGTAAGAAAATCACTGGCATTTATTTATTTATTCGTCTGTCTGTCTGACTGATTGTTAGCAAGATTACGTTAAAACTACTGCACAGATTTTGAGGACATTTTCACCACAGATAGATATTAGATCACGGAAGAAGACCTTTAAATTTTGAAGTTGATCCAGATCTGCATTTGGATTCTGTATCAAGTTTCACTTTTTAAAGGCTTTGAAAAATTACTTCAGAACTACTTCAAGAATTCTCACCAAATTTGCACAATATAGATATTAGGGCATAGAAGACTTCACTGAATTTGGGAAATGATCCAGATCTGGATTCTGGTTCAAGATTTCACTTTATATAGTTTTTGAAGGATTACATCAAAACTACTTCACGGTTTCTCACTAAATTTGCACCACAGATAGACATTAGGGCCTGGAAGACTCCACTGAATGTTGGAGGTGATCTGGATCTGCACATGGTGGATGTCAGAAATCTCTGATTGCTCTTGTGTGTGTGTGTGTGTGTGTGTGTGTGTGTGTGTGTGTGTGTGTGTGTGTGTGTGTGTGTGTGTGTGTGTGTGTGTGTGTGTGTGTGTGTATTTATTTGTATGTATGTGTGTGTTTATTTGTGTGTGTATTTATTTGTATGCATGTGTGTGTTTATTTGTGTGTGTATTTATTTATATGCGTATGTATTTCTGTGTGTGCGTGTGTGTGCGTGTGTGCGTTTTTGTGTGTATTTATTTGCATGCGTCTGTATTTGTATGCGTGTATGTGTTTGTGCATGTGTATTTATTTATATGCGTATGTATTTCTGTATGTGCGTGTGTGTGTTTTTGTGTGCGTGTGTGTTTTTGTGTGTATTTATTTGTATGCGTGTGTTTTTGTGTGCGTGTGTGTTTTTGTGTGTATTTATTTGTATGCGTCTGTATTTGTATGCATGTATGTGTTTATTTGTGTGTGTATGTGTTTATTTGTGTGTGAGTATTTATTTGTATGCGTGTATATATTTATTTGTGTGTGTGAGTATTTATTTGTATGTGTGTGTATTTATTTGTATGCGTGTATGTGTTTATTTGTATGTGTGAGTATTTATTTGTATGCGTGTATGTGTTTATTTGTATGTGTGAGTATTTATTTGTATGTGTGAGTATTTATTTGTATGCGTGTATGTGTTTATTTGTATGTGTGAGTATTTATTTGTATGTGTGTGTATTTATTTGTATGTGTATTTATTTGTATGCGTGTATGTGTTTATTTGTGTGTGTGTGTCTATTTATTTGTATGCATATGTGTTTATTTGTATGTGTGAGTATTTATTTGTATGTGTGTGTATTTATTTGTATGTGTGTGTATTTATTTGTATGCGTGTATGTGTTTATTTGTGTGTGTGTGTCTATTTATTTGTATGTGTGTGTATTTATTTGTATGCGTGTATGTGTTTATTTGTGTGTGTGTGTCTATTTATTTGTATGCATATGTGTTTATTTGTATGTGTGAGTATTTATTTGTATGTGTGTGTATTTATTTGTATGTGTATTTATTTGTATGCGTGTATGTGTTTATTTGTGTTTGTGTGTCTATTTATTTGTATGCATATGTGTTTCTTTGTGTGTGTGTGTGTGCATGTGTTTATTTAAATGTGTGTTTATTTATATGTCTGTGTCTGTGCAAGTGTGTTTATTTATTTGAAAGTCTGTGTGCGTGTGTGTGTATGTATTTGGTTGTGTGTGCGTATACAAGTATATATATACTCAACAAAAATATAAACGCAACACTTTTGGTTTTGCTCCCATTTTGTATGAGATGAACTCAAAGATCTAAAACTTTTTCCACATACACAATATCACCATTTCCCTCAAATATTGTTCACAAACCAGTCGAAATCTGTGATAGTGAGCACTTCTCCTTTGCTGAGATAATCCATCCCACCTCACAGGTGTGCCATATCAAGATGCTGATTAGACACCATGATTAGTGCACAGGTGTGCCTTAGACTGCCCACAATAAAAGGCCACTCTGAAAGGTGCAGTTTTGTTTTATTGGGGGGGGATACCAGTCAGTATCTGGTGTGACCACCATTTGCCTCATGCAGTGCAACACATCTCCTTCACATCATCCGTGAAGAGAACATCTCTCCAACGTGCCAAACGCCAGCGAATGTGAGCATTTGCCCACTCAAGTCGGTTACGACGACGAACTGGAGTCAGGTCGAGACCCCGATGAGGACGACGAGCATGCAGATGAGCTTCCCTGAGACGGTTTCTGACAGTTTGTGCAGAAATTCTTTGGTTATGCAAACCGATTGTTTCAGCAGCTGTCCGAGTGGCTGGTCTCAGACGATCTTGGAGGTGAACATGCTGGATGTGGAGGTCCTGGGCTGGTGTGGTTACACGTGGTCTGCGGTTGTGAGGCTGGTTGGATGTACTGCCAAATTCTCTGAAACGACTTTGGAGACGGCTTATGGTAGAGACATGAACATTCAATACACGAGCAACAGCTCTGGTTGACATTCCTGCTGTATATATGTATGTATATGTGTGTATGTATATGTATGTATATGTATGTATATGTATATATATGTATGTATGTATATATGTGTATGTATATGTATGTATGTGTATATATATGTATGTATGTATATGTGTATGTATGTGTATATATGTATGTATGTATATATGTGTATATATATGTATGTATATGTATATATGTATGTATGTGTATATATATATTTATTTTTATGTCTGTGTGTTCATTTCAAGTATTTGGACTGATAAAATATTTTTGTTTATTAATATTTTGTGTTTTTAAGTAGCCCACAAGTTTTGCAACTGTACAGCTAACTTTTAATGACACATTTTTGGCACTTTATTGTTTTAGAACATACAGTTTTATGCAAAAGTTTGGATCACCCCTGATAATTTTCATGATTTTCCTTTATCATTTGTTGTGTGTTGGGGGGTTTGGCTGGACATTTGGGTGTTCTTTTCTTTACTTTGCTCTCCAGGTGGTATGCAAACTGATTTATTGTCTGATGAGAAGGTGCTGGCAGAAGAGTCCTTCACCCTCATCAACGTGATGTGCAGCACCTGTGGATGATGCTCACGTGCAACCTTAAAGACTTTCAGCTGAAGCAGATAATGAGATGGCGTTCTGCATTTAAGCCATGTGTGATTCAAGCAGAATTGCTGGGAACTCGACCTTGTGATGTTCGTTTGTGAGACGCTGAGGACCGCGCCTGGGTTTGACACATCGTGCCTGTGAAGGAGGACGGGTGAGGGACACATGCTGTCAGCACACATCAGAGGTGATTTGATTGTCTGAATAATTGTTAACAGTAACTTGGTATTTTGTTATGCAGTATATGTGAACACTGATGAGAATTGTGCAGCTCGCTTCTCACGGCCATGGCATGCGGACTGATGATCCTCCACCTGTTGTGAGAAGCTGCTCATTTATATAAAGCTTAAATTCAGACCTGAATGTGTTGCTGATAGTGTGTGCCTTTGAAGGATATTAGTTGTAGCTGCTGACTTACCTCACCTTTTCTATCCTTCGCAGAGTCGGTTTGTCGTGTCCACCTGGGGGGGTGTTTGGCGGTGAACGTGGGTCCAGAAGCGCCGGGCTTTGATCCTTTTGGGCGCTGGAGAGCGTGCCGTCCTTCACTCCGCCAGACTGACGCAGTTTATGTTTGTACACTTTGTATTGCACAGAAGGGGGAAAAATAAAATCGTTTTGTTTTGTGAACCGCTTTCTGGTTGTTTTGGCGCTGGGTTCCGTCAGACGCAGGTCCGCTCCTCAACCTGCGTCGACACATAACATCATTGGTTGTTTGGATCAGAAATGTCAGTTAAATATATCATATAGCAGATGAACACACTGATATTTGAGAAGTGAAATGACATTTCTAGTATTTACATAAAGTGTGCAATAATTATTTAAACAAAATTAGGCAGGTGTATAAATTTGGGCACCCTTGTCATTTTACTGATTTGAATACATTTAGCACTAATTATTGGAACACAAAATTGGTTTGGTAAGCTCATTGACCCTTGACCTCCTTACACAGGTGAATCTAATCATGAGAAAGGGTATTTAAAGTGGCCATTTGCAAATGTTTCCCCTCTTTGCATCCCTTCTAATGAGTGGCAACATGGGAGCCTCTAAACAACTCTCAAATGACCTGAAAACAAAGATTGTTCAACATCATGGTTTAGGGGAAGGATACAAAAAGCTATCTCAGAGAGTTCAGCTGTCAGTTTCCACTGTGAGGAACACAGTGAGGAAATGGATGACCACCAGCACAGTACTAGTTAAGGCCCAAAGTGGCAGGCCAAGAAAAATCTCAGATAAGCTGAAGCGAAGGATGGTGAGAACAGTCATAGTCAACCCATAGACCTGCACCAAAGACCTACAACATGATCTTGCTCCAGATAGCATTTCTGTGCATCGTTCAACTATACAGCACACTTTGCACAAGGAGATGCTGGATGAGTGAGTAATGCAAGGAAGCCTTTTCTGTGTACACGCCACAAACATAGTCACTTGAGGTATGCTAAAGCACATCTGGACCAGCCAGCTTTATTTTGGAATAATTTGCTGTGAACTGATGAAGCTAAAATTGAGTTATTTGGACATAACAAGGGGCGGTATGCATGGCTGAAAAAGAACACCGCATTCCAAGAAAAACACTTGCTACCTACAGTAAAATTTGGAGATGGTTCCATCATGCTGTGGGGCTGTGTGGCCAGTGCAGGTACTGGAAATCTTGTTAAAGTTGAGGGTCACATGTATTCCAGTCAATATCAGCAGATTCTTGAGAACAATGTTTATGAATCAGTGACAAAGTTGAAGTTGTGCTGCGGCTGGATCTTTCAACAAGACAACGACCCTAAACACTGCTCAAAATCTACTAAGGCATTCATGCAGAGGAACAAGTACAACGTTCTGGAATGGGCATCTCAGTCCCTAGACCTGAATATTATTGAAAATTTGTGGTGTGATTTTAAGCGGGCTGTCCATGCTCAGAAACGAACAAACCTGAGATGTTTTGTAAAGAAGAATGGGCCAAAATACCTTCAACCAGAATCCAGACTTTCATTGGAAGCTATAGGAAGCATTTAGAGGCTATTGTTTCTGCAAAAGGAGGATCTACTAAATATTGTATTTTTTCTGTTGGGGTGCCAAAATTTATGCACCTGCCTAATTTTGTTTAAAGAATTATTGCACACTTTCTGTAAATCTATAAACTTCATTTCATTTCACTTCCTACCCACTGTCGCCAAGTGCTTGCTCACAGGGGGTCGTTTTGACCGTTGGGGTTTTTACATAATTATTGTATGGCCTCGCCTTACAATATAAAGCGCCTTGGGGCAACTGTTTGTTGTGATTTGGCGCTATATAAATAAAATTGATTGAAATTGATTGATTGATTTCTCAAATATCACTGTGTTTGTCTGCTCTATGATATATTTAACTGAAATTGTTGATCCAAACAACCAATGATTTATAAAGGAAAATCATGGAAATTATCAGGGATGCCCAAACTTTTCACTTTTTACTGTTCATATGTACATTGATTTTATGTACAGTTTTCTGTACAGTTTTGCAAATGCTTAACTTCTGTATCAACATCTCTTGGCCTTATTTATACTGATTTTGCTCTGATTTTTAAACTGAAAAGGGATTTGTGACATTTTAGGGTTTTGTTATAAAGCATAAATAGTCTTCACTTTAGCAGTGGTCACAAAAAAAGTACTTGTAATTGCCTGAATTAGTAATGCTTTGCAAGACTGAGTTGTCATTAACATATGACGTCTAAACTGACTGTCATGACAGTTATGACAATGTAATGAATTTTTTTGACTTCAAGTAAAGTGGTAACATTTTGATTTGTCATTAACATCATGATGTCTAAACTGACTGTCATGACACCATTATGACAGTGTAATGAAGATATTATTTGACTTCAAGTGGTAACATTTTGATTTTTCATGAACATATGATGTATAAACTGACTGTCATGACATCATTATGACACTGTAATGAAATTGACTGGCTTGACACAGTTATGACAGTGTAATGAAGATATTCTTTGATTTCAAATGGTAACATTTTCATTTGTCATTAATATATCATGACGTATAGTCTGAACTGTCAGGACACAGTTATAAAAGGATAATGAAGATATTCTTTGACTCCAAGAGAAGAAGTAACATTTTGATTTGTCATGAACATATGACACAGTTATGACAGTGTAATGAAGATATTCTTTGACTTCAAGTGGTAACATTTTCATTTGTCATTAATATATCATGACGTATAGTCTGAACTGTCAGGACACAGTTATAAAAGGGTAATGAAGATATTCTTTGACTTCAAGTGAAGTGGTAACATTTTTATTTATTATGAACACATCATGCTGTGTAAACTGACTGTCATGACACCATTATGACAGTGTAATGAAGATATTGACTTCAAGTGAAGTGGTAACATTTTGATTTGTCATGAACATATGCTGTATAAAGTGACTGTCATGACACCATTATGACAGTGTAATGAAAATATGTTTGACTTCAAGTCATGTAGTAACATTTTTGATTTGTCATGAACACATGACATATATTCTGAATGTCATGACACAGTTATGACACTGTAATGAATTTTTTTGATTTTAAGTAAAGTGGTAACATTTTGATTTGTTGTTAATATCATGACATCTAAACTGACTGTTATGATTGTCATAATGGTGTCATAATGCCATTATGACAGTGTAATGAAGATATTTTTAACTTCAAGTAAAGTGGTAATATTTTGATTTGTCATTATTATATTATGACGTATAAAATTTGAAGCCGAACCAGCATTTGTTGTGGTTTTTGGCTGAGGGTGCAGCTTCTTTCTTTTGTTTTCATGCAGGTTGCCAGGTCTGTACTTTACAAGCCAGCCTGTTAGGAGGCAAACCAGATTATAAAGTCTAGACAAACTCATGTCTAAACGTGCGCCAACATGGCATTATCATGGTGCTATCATGGCACTACGTGGCTTAGTGTGGCTGATGCGAGCCATTCGAGGCTGTAATGACAGGTGGTCGTGGCTCACTAGAGGCTGCTACGCGGCACATGCGGGGTACAGAGAGGCACATAGTGGCACCTTCATAGTGGATACGTGATAGATGAAAACGTGGGTCATTCTTCAAATAATCACCCTACACCCATGCGTGGCTCCTTCTTCAGCCTTCATTATTCGGTGGGACCGAGGCTTAAGCTGTTTCATTCTGGTTTTGCACTTTTTTGGATCACTGGTAATCGCAGTAGAACGGCACCCTGTGGAATAGCCCTGTCAGCCCCAATGGCATTACTTCACGTCTCCTAAACAGACTCTGTGTCATCACACATGCATTATGGACACTGTGCATGTGCACAGCATCATGTTGTCTCCTGGAGGAGCCACCAAAAGTGCAAACCCACAAGACAGGATCTCTGTGTTATCATGTGTCGTGTGCTCAGGCATTAAGAGCAGAATGTCACACTGTCTCCACACGAAGACAACGTGCAGCATTAGTACAAAAAGATGATGTCACAGTCAGATTTTCGCACACACCGTGTACACTCACCTTCACTAACTGGCCAAAAACACCAGAAAGGCACAAACTAGGGTTGCCAACTCTCTGAAAAATAAATAAGGGACACCTCACCGCCAGGGCCGACTGACCATTGCCTTCACCCTTCCCAGCGTCTGTGTGAAATGATTTTTAACCATTTGACTGTTGACTTGACCCTGAATTTAGGTAGATGCATACATGCATTTGTTCTGATATGAACACGTGGAAAACAAATTATTATTTAGCAATTTATTTTTAGTGCAAAATAAATTTTCACTCACAATTTCAATATGAGCGTTCTGTCTTCTTTAAAAATAAATCTCTGTAGTGCTATTGCTTAACTTAAAATTGTATAAATTAACAAAAAAAAATAGAAAATTTGCATCATCCAAAACAATGTAACAGTGCACATTTACACAGTGTAATAAAAAGTGCAAAAAATAAAGTCTGAAAAGTAAACAATACTGTTGTCGCGCACCTTTTCCACCCAGCCATTTTCCTTTTCTCATTCTCCCCTGTATTTTTGCATTCTTTTTTGTCTTTTTTTTTTTTTTAGGAGGACGAGTAACGACGTTACAGACATTGTTGTCCGTAGGCATATCTGCAGTGCCAGTGTCGGTGTCTGTATCGATATCAGCCATGCTGATTTGTTATTGTCGTCCAGCGACCGTCGTCGGCTCATGACGTCGGTATCTTCTTACGAGCAGATGTCCCTCGACCAATGAGATAAGAGTGATTCTGTATTGTCAACTCGTGTCTGTCAGCTCATTGGTGAAAAGCAGGAGAGAGGCTGGGATCAAATTTACCGTAAGTTTCCATATAAAGCGCCAGTCAATTCCATTGACATTTTACAGACCTTTGATTCTCACAGAAATACGGGACAAACTGCGTCCCGTTTCAGGTCAATACGGAACGCACACTTTTATTTCCAAATAAGGGACGATTCCGTTTTTCAAGGGACGGTTGGCAACCCTAGCATAAACAGTGAGGAAGAACACAAACTAAATGCTACACAAATTGAGTGGCTGTAATGACAACAAACACAAGAAGGAAACAATCAAACTTTTTAAAGTATTTCATGCAAGATGAAATATGACATACAGCACATGATTAGAGCAGACTCTGAAGTATGTTTTGGGTGTTTACAGTCATTTTGGGTTTTGGTGCATTTTCCTATAGGCAGCTTTTCCCTGGTTCTGTCAGCAGCCGCTGTCTGTGTGGTTTTAATTGAAATCTTTTAGAAGTTTTGCAACAGCTCACTTTTGAAAGCAAGCTGTTGTGTACTGATTTAACTGTATGTCACAGTTCTTTCATGCAGACAAATGGAAGCTTTCTGTGTGTGCACCTAATCTGTGTGCAGCAACACTTCTCATTGAATACGGTGTCGTCTTTGATGTGGACGCTGATTTTTCTCTCTTGTTGGTGGTTGTATAGAGACAGGTTTAAGTGCCTCAGTGGAACTCCTATTCACCCCGTGTGCAGCACTCTCCCATGGCCTCGTCTCCATTTCCAGCGGCGAGAAAAAATCATGTCATTGTAAACCTTGACCCCCTCCTGATCCTCATCCACTCTCCATCAGGAAGCCAAACACATGCCTGAACAATTAACTCCTGCACTGCCATCAATTTAGCACAGAGGGAAGAAAAGACTGAGTCACTCAGGTTCAGGTGAGGGGAAAAAAACAGAGATGTGTAAGAACATAAGGATAAAAGGATTTCTTGAGAAAGAGAGTGAAAACATGTTTTTCAGTCGCTGCAAAGTAACTGTCACCAGAGTGACAAGGAGACAGTATTGAGAGTCGGCGTTCATTCAGTTAGTTTGTCTGAACTCGTCAACAGGGTTATGTTTATCTCGACACTAAACCTGCAAAGAGCTGTCTTAAAAGCCATTTAGGATACCGGCGTGTTTTTCTCAAGAGCGTGTGATGTTGGGTCTCAGCACTGATTTGGGTCTGTGCAACGGCTGATGGTCAGCAGGAGGCTGATGGCAGTCTGACCCACCATCTGTTTGAGCGCCATGTTCACACTGACCTTCTGAGAAAAATACCAGCCGATCAGCCACGTCTATCACATATGAAAAAGTAATACCATTGATTAAATTCTTTAAAACTGATCAATAACAGACTAAGTGCTGGTCTGCGCAGTGCTGCAGGCAGTTAGCATTGTCAAGAAGAAGGTCATGGATTCAAGTTTGGTCTGCGGTCTTACTGTGTGAAGTTTGCATGTTGTTCTCATGTCTGGAATCAGCAGCTCTAAAGAGGCTGATGGTGTGAACATCGAGTTGAAGGGTTGTGGGTTTTAAGCTCACGACAAACTTCATCCATCACACTGTTGGGAACTTGTCATTAAAATCCAAAAGCTGACTCAACTTGAATGAATGAATTTCTAACTCAGAAAGTCCAACACTGCTACTCACCTAGTGTGCAGTGTTCAGTGGAAAATTAACCCAATCAGGAATTATTCAAATCTTATTTGAAAGGCGAGATTTATCTGCAGCTTACAGTTTAGTCCATGAGGACCACGAGCCAAGTAAGTTTTCAGCATGGCCAAACGTGCCTAAAACAACACCAACAGTCCAGCCTCAGTGACCACACCCGACGCAAACATGAGTATGATCAGAGTGGTACTTATAGCCAGGTAGGAAAATGTAAGGCTCCAAATTTAAAAATATCCCAAACATGTTGAAAAGTATACCACATTATTTGTCTGAAAGATCAACAAAAACACTGCTTCTTCCACTGCCTGTGCAATTAGTAGCCGAGTAAGTATTCTGAGTTTATAGTCATTTCTATGCATATTTTCCAACTCCAGTCTCGATAAACCCGAGGCATGGTTGGGATTAAGCATTCGGACGTATTGCATATTCATATAATGAGGGCAGATGGGAATTAAAGTGATTAACATCCTATATTGTTCAGCAGTTTCTTTACCTCAGGGGAAATGTGCCAAAGACATTTAGCAGACACTGAAAAATCAAAAATTGTAAAACATTTTACAAATGCATGCAACTCTCTTGAACTAGCTAAACTACTGATGCACGCTCACTGAGCAAACATTTTCTTACATTCAACAGGGTCACATGAAACGTGTGGAGAAGAAAACATCCAAATTAACGACAAAAGACTTGAGAAGAATTAAACGTGAATTATCCTTCAGTACCACCATATTCCAGAACTGCAACCTACCTGGAGTGTCCAGACGTAGAAGGTGTTCAGTGACAAGGTCAGGAAGGCTGAAACACGACCACCACAGAATAAGTCTCAGAAGCAAAGAAATATCTGAAGACTGATTTTTTTCAAAGGTTTTGTGGATAGATAAAATGAGGGTGACTCTTGATGGATCAGATGGATGGGCCCATGAATGGATCACTAATGGACACACAGCACCACTTTGAGTCAAACACCAGCAAGGTGGAGGAGGGGTGCTGGTATGGGCTGCTAGTGTTCAGCAGGAGTTAGCTGGACCTTTTTAGGTTGAAGATGGACAAGATTAACTCCAAAAACTACTGCCTGTTTTTAGAAGACACTTTCTGCAAGTAGTGGTCCAGGAAACGTCTGTGTCACTCAAAAAAGCCATATTTTTTTACACAGGATGATGCTCCATCACATGTATCCACTTGACAAGCCAGCAAAGCCCTCAGAGATGACAAAGTAATGACATGGCCCCTTCATCATCTGACCTTGTTTGACCTTTACTTTGGAGACTGAGCATTCAACACAGTCAAAACTATTCCATTTATTAATCCATTTAGCTCAACCAATAATTTGCATCACCTTTTATCAAAACTGGAGAAACGTTTGTGTTTTTGCTCATGTCACCATTTTTGCTGTCTTGGACTATCTATTCAGTCATAGATAGTCCAAACTATATCTTTTTGGAATTGTTATGATCAGACAAATAATGTGGTATAGTATGATTGGACCATCTTTAAATTGTGGCCCCTGTGTAATCCTTCATTTACCCCCCACCTGACTACAGCTGTCACCGTGAGATGGCCAGCCATACATCATTGTGTAGGTCATGATGCACTGAGGCTGGATTCTATGTGTTGTTTTTGCCATCTTAAGTGGTACTGATTAGGTCCAGATTTTCTCCTGGCTCATGGATTATTAGAAATCCTGATAATATGTGGAGGTGGAAACTCTCCTGAACTTGAGATGAAGCTTTTACAGCTTTATGTGTATTAAAGTAACGTGTTCTGTCCTGCAGAATTTTAATTGGTCTATTAAAACCGAAATCTGCCACTGTTGTTGGCAGATGTAAACAGGTTTTAGCTGATTGTCTGACATGGACCAATAAGAATAATTATTGACAAAGTAGAATCAAATCATTGATGGCTGAGGGATAAATCTCACTGAAATTGTGTGTCAAACTCTAAATATAGTGAAGAAGTTGTGTGACAGCATCACGTCTACATCTCACCATTGCCCAGGAGTCTCGTCTGCTGCTGTCCCTCTTAGAAGTCAGGATCCTTCCATAAATTGTGCCTGATCTCTGTGTTTAATAATGCATCAACAGTGTGTGTGTGTGTGTGTGTGTGTGTCTAAAGCTGGCTTTTAGTGGTGTTGGTGGGACAGTAATGCCACCTGACATTCGCTCCCCGCAGTCTTGACTGTGGCCTGCAAGAAAGGAGTCAGACTCCTTATGATTGACAAGGACAAAAAGAGGAGTCATCCCATTTCAGTGTTTGAATTGTCAACTGCAGCCACGGGATTTGAGAGTGAAGGATGAAACCATGACTTTGACTACAAGCAGTAAAAGACTTAAGCATGACAAATGTGATTACAATATCCAGGAAAGTCATTTAGGGCACCAAGGTAAGAGAGAGTCTCTACAGGACATTTAATTATTTATAAGACAAAGGAGAGCAGCAACATTCAAGGCCAAACAGCCTCTTCAAAAAAGGACTTGTCTTAGAAACTTAACCATTTATAGCAAAATGCACTGATTTTATTGAAAGTACTGGCCTGAAACCAAATCCCATATTTACCTCTGAGTGAGGGCCGGGGTCATGTGGTCACCCCTTGTCTGTCTGAAAACTGAAAAAGTAGGTTATGCTGAAACACTTGGAGACTGGATGAAGGAATGGTCAAGCAGATTTTGTTAGTTGTCTGAAGGCAGATTTCGTCATAACTTTGGCTTTTATCTCGTATTTATGATGTCACAAACATCTGGTGTGGATAAAGGAGCTACACCATCTGTGAGTGGCCATCTAGATTTAAATTGATCAGTAATGACACTAGAGGACCACTCACTCACTCATCTTCAACCGCTTATCTGGGATCGGGTCACAGGGGTAACAGCTCCAGCAGAGGACCCCAAGTTTCCCTTTCACAGGCCACATTAACCACCTCTGACTGGGGGCGTTCCCAGGCCAATGTGGAGATGTAATCACTCCACCTAGTCCTGGGTCTTCCCCGGGGTCTCCTCCCAGATGGATGTGCCTTCACCACCAACACCTCTCTAGGGAGGCACCCAGGGGGCATCCTTACCAGATGCCCAAACCACCTTAGCTGGCTTCTTTCAACGCAAAGGAACAGCAGCTCTGCTCCAAACTCCTCACGGATGACCGAGCTTCTCACCTTATCTCTAAGAGAGACACCAGCCACCCACCTAAGGAAACCTATTTTGGCCCACGGCGTAGTTCTTTTGGTCATGACTCAACCTTCCTGACCATAGGCGAGAGTAGGAACAAAGATTGTCTTTTTTTTTCCCAAGATGGCGCTGCCGATGCAGCTGCCTGTTACTTCAGCTCTGCCCCCTCTTTTCCTACTTTTGCTATTTTTAATACTTTTACATCAGCGGCCTGACCCAGTGTTTCACTGACTATATGAACTTCTGTGTGGAGAGCACTGTGCCCATCCGGAGGGTACGGTGCTTTCCCAACAACCACCCCTGGGTGACCCCCGAGCTGAAGGTCCTGATGAACCAGAAGAAGAGAGCTTTCAACTCAGGAGAAAGAGAGGAGCAGCGTAGAGCCCAACAGGCGCTCCAGTGGAAGATCCGTGCAGCCAAGAAGGAGTATGGAAGGAAGATGGAGGAGCAGCTGGCCCAAAACAACATCAGGGACATGTGGAGATGCCTCAAGACTGCCTTCGGATTTGGGCAGGGTGCCAGCAGGGCTGCAGATGGAGACTCTCGGTTTGCAGAGGAGCTAAACTGTTGTGTGTGGGCCGCTGAAGAGGAGGTACTGCTGGCCCATCACCACCAGAGGGCGCCCTGCCTGGAGTGCGGGCTCCAGGCACCAGAGGGCCCCGCCGCCTGATGAGAGCAGCCAGGGTGACAGCTGTCACCCATTACTGGACACAGCTGACTTCACTCAGTACGGAGGTATATCAGCAGGACAGCGTCTCCACCTCAGTGCCGAGATATCACCTTGAGTTTAAGGTAATCACCTCTGCAACATATATCTGTGTGACGATACTTTATAAACTTTTCAGGACAGCGGAAGGCCAAGTGTTCAGATAAGTACTCACCTTTCCTGCTTCAGTGTGACAAGAGGTGGAGGCGGCTTTGCCCCTCTCATCTACCGGGTGCGGTCGCATCCCAACCTGTGTGTTTGTGTTCTTTCCCGCCAGCAGTACCGGATCCGACGAGCGGAGGCAGTGGCCACCTGGGAATTCGGGACTTGGCGGTTCCAGTACTTCTGGGTTTCGGTGGCAGAGGAGATCTGGGTGGTTCCGGTTCAACTAGGACGGACGTCTCCTACCTTCGGGCCTGCCCACAAGACACCAGCAGATTTCGGCTTACACCTCCAAATTGCTAATTGTTGTATCAGTTGTGCTATTTTCACAACAGTAAAACTTGTTCTTACTTTTCTCCATTGTCCGTTCATTGCGCCCCCTGTTGTGGGTCCGTGTACCTACACTTTCACAACAGGATATCTCGGCCAGCGTCATGGATCCCGAGGGGCGTCAACCGGCTGTTGAACGGCCACTGGAAGACCAAGACGTGGCGGAGGCTTCGGGAGGGGTAATCGGTGAGTTGCAGCGGATCCTCACCGCTTTCACCTCTCGGATCGATTTAATGACCGAGCAACACGTTCTCCTAAACCGCAGGGTGGAGGCTCTCGCCGCACAAGTGGAGGCACGCCCTTCGGGCGCCGCTGCGGCTCTCCCTCCCGAGGACCCTGCGCGCGAAAGTAACGTTCCACTGGTCGTTCAACGGTCCCTCCCTCCGTCCCCAGAAGCATACATAAGCCCTCCAGAACCGTACGGAGGCTGTGTGGAGACGTGCGCGGACTTTCTTATGCAGTGTTCGCTCGTCTTCGCTCAGCGTCCCGTGATGTACGCGACGGATGCTAGCAAAGTAGCTTATGTGATAAACCTGCTTCGCGGGGAGGCACGCGCTTGGGCTACAGCGCTCTGGGAGCAGAACTCTCGGCTCCTTCATGCTTACGATGGGTTTGTACGGGAGCTCAGAACGGTGTTCGATCATCCCAACAGCGGAGAGTCCGCTTCAACCGCACTACTGTCCATGCGACAGGGACGTCGGAGCGCAGCTGCCTATGCAGTTGCCTTTCGCATCGCGGCGGCGAGATCCGGCTGGAATAGCACTGCCCTCCGCGCTGCCTTTGTAAACGGACTGTCTCTGGTCCTAAAAGAGCACCTGGTGGCTAAGGACGAACCGCGAGATTTAGATGGGCTCATTGATCTAGTCATACGACTCGACAACCGGTTAGAAGAACGCCGTCGGGAACGAGGCGAAGGGCGTGGCCAGGCACGCGTCGTCCCTCTCCCTTCCGGGTCCGATCGAGCTCCGCCCTCCCCACGCTCCTCTGTTCCTGCGCTCCGTGCGCTTACGGCTCCCCCTGCTGACGAAGCTATGGACACGAGCAGGGCAACATTTAGGGCACCTGGAGCACAAAGGAGGCGGGCCCACGGAGCTTGTTATGTTTGTGGCTCGAGTGAGCATATGGCAAACGACTGCCCCGAGCGGTTAAACTCCAACGCCCGCCCTTAGAGACTGGGCCAGGGGTGGGCCAAAACATTCACGTGGGACACACCCACATTGCTACACGACTCCCAGTCACAATCCTGTATGAGGATTCAACCCTGAAGGCCCCAGCACTGGTGGACACGGGCTCTGAGGGGAATCTGCTTGACAGCAGATGGGCCAGGGAGATAGGGCTCCCTCTGGTGGCTCTTACCTCGCCTGTGCAGGTTCGAGCACTAGATGGCTCCCTACTCCCACCAATCACACATAAGACACCTCCAGTAACTCTGGTGGTGTCAGGTAACCACCGGGAGGTGATCGAGTTCTTCGTGACTCAGGCCACCTCCCGTGTGGTTTTAGGGTTTCCATGGATGCTTAAGCACAATCCCCGGATTGATTGGCCGTCCGGGGTAGTGGTGCAGTGGAGCGAAACCTGCCATCGGGAGTGTCTCGGTTCCTCGGTTCCTCCCGGCTCCCAAGCTAAGGAGGAGGTCCGAGTCCCGCCCAATCTGAAGGCGGTGCCAGCGGAGTACCATGACCTCGCTGACGTGTTCAGCAAGGATCTGGCTCTCACGCTTCCTCCCCACCGCCCGTACGATTGTGCCATTGATTTGGTTCCAGGCAGTGAGTTCCCGTCCAGTAGGCTGTACAACCTCTCACGGCCGGAACGCGAATCAATGGAGACCTACATCCGGGACTCATTAGCCGCCGGGTTGATCCGGAATTCCACCTCACCGATGGGCGCAGGTTTCTTTTTTGTGGGTAAAAAAGATGGCGGACTTCGTCCATGCATTGATTACAGGGGGTTGAACGAGATCACGGTCCGCAACCGATACCCGTTGCCCTTGTTGGATTCAGTGTTCACCCCCTTGCATGGAGCCAAGATTTTCACCAAGCTGGATCTTAGGAATGCGTATCATTTGGTTCGGATTCGGAAGGGAGACGAATGGAAGACGGCATTTAACACCCCCTTAGGTCATTTTGAGTACCTGGTCATGCCGTTCGGTCTCACTAATGCTCCCGCGACCTTCCAAGCGTTGGTAAACGATGTCTTGCGGGACTTCCTGCACCGGTTCGTCTTCGTATATCTAGACGATATACTCATCTTTTCCCCGGATCCTGAGACTCATGTCCGGCATGTCCGTCAGGTCCTGCAGCGGTTGTTGGAGAACCGTCTGTTTGTGAAGGGCGAGAAGTGTGAGTTCCACCGCACTTCTTTGTCCTTCCTGGGGTTTATCATCTCCTCTAACTCCGTCGCCCCGGATCCGGCCAAGGTTGCGGCGGTGAGAGATTGGCCCCAACCCACAAGCCGTAGGAAGCTGCAACAGTTCCTCGGCTTTGCTAATTTCTATAGGAGGTTCATTAAGGGCTACAGTCAGGTAGTTAGCCCCCTGACAGCCCTGACCTCTCCAAAAGTTCCCTTCACCTGGTCGGACCGGTGCGAGGCCGCGTTCAAGGAGTTGAAATGGCGCTTCTCGTCTGCACCAGTTCTGGTGCAGCCCGATCCTAGCCGCCAGTTAGTGGTTGAAGTGGATGCCTCGGACTCAGGGATAGGAGCGGTGCTCTCCCAGAGCGGGAAGACCGATAAGGTCCTTCACCCGTGTGCCTATTTCTCTCGCAGGTTGACCCCCGCTGAACGGAATTATGACGTCGGCAATCGGGAACTCCTTGCTGTGAAAGAGGCCCTCGAAGAGTGGAGACATCTGTTGGAGGGAACAGCCGTGCCATTCACGGTTTTCACTGACCATCGGAACCTGGAGTACATCAGGACCGCTAAGCGTCTGAACCCCAGGCAAGCCCGCTGGTCACTGTTCTTTGGCCGTTTTGACTTCCGGATTACCTACCGCCCCGGGACCAAGAATCAAAGATCGGACGCATTGTCCCGGGTGCACGAGGATGAAGTCAAAACGGAACCGTCGGATCCCCCGGATCCCATCATCCCGGAGTCCGCTATCGTGGCCGCCCTCACCTGGGACGTGGAGAAGACCGTCCGGGAGGCCCTGACCCGTGTCCCGGACCCCGGAAACGGACCAAAGGACAAACTATACGTCCCACCAGAGGCTAGGGCTGCAGTCCTGGACTTCTGTCACGGTTCTAAGCTCTCCTGTCACCCAGGGGTGCGAAGGACCGTGACAGTCGTCCGGCAATGCTTCTGGTGGGCATCCCTGGAGGCCGACGTCCGGGACTACATCCAGGCCTGTACCACCTGCGCCAGGGGCAAGGCTGACCACAAGAAGACCTCAGGGCAGCTACAGCCACTGCCCGTGCCTCATCGCCCCTGGTCCCATATCGGCCTGGACTTCGTCACGGGTCTCCCGCCGTCCCAGGGAAACACCGTCGTCTTCACGATAGTGGACCGTTTCTCCAAGGCGGCCCACTTCGTGGCCCTCCCGAAGCTTCCAACGGCCCAGGAGACAGCGGACCTCCTGGTCCACCACGTCGTCCGTCTGCATGGCATCCCATCAGACATCGTCTCCGATCGCGGTCCCCAGTTCACCTCACATGTCTGGAGGAGTTTTTGCCGGGAACTGGGGGCCACGGTCAGCCTCTCGTCTGGGTATCACCCCCAGACCAACGGGCAAGCAGAGCGGGCGAATCAGGAATTGGAGCAGACACTACGCTGTGTGACAGCCGCGCACCCGACGGCCTGGAGTACCCACCTGGCCTGGATCGAGTACGCTCACAACAGCCAAGTGTCATCTGCCACCGGCCTCTCCCCGTTTGAGGTGTGCTTGGGGTATCAGCCCCCCTTGTTTCCGGTGGTCGAGGGAGAGGTCGGTGTGCCCTCGGTCCAGGCCCACCTACGGAGGTGCCGTCGGGTGTGGCGTGCCGCCCGCTCTGCCTTGTTGAAGGCCCGGACGAGGGCGAAGACACATGCAGACCGGCGGCGGGCCCCGGCTCCCACGTATCGTCCTGGGCAGGAAGTGTGGTTGTCCACCAAGGACATTCCCCTTCAAGTGGACTCCCCCAAGCTCCAAGAACGATACATCGGTCCCTTCAAGATCCGCAAAATCATCAATCCCGCCGCAGTGAGGCTTCAGCTGCCGGCCTCGCTGCGGATTCACCCAGTGTTCCATGTCTCCCGGATAAAGCCCCATCACACCTCACCCCTCTGCACCCCGGGTCCGGCACCTCCTCCTGCCCGGATCATCGACGGGGAACCGGCTTGGACCGTGCGTCGGCTCCTCGATGTCCGTCGAATGGGCCGGGGTCTTCAGTACCTGGTGGACTGGGAGGGGTACGGCCCCAAGGAACGCTCCTGGGTGAAGAGGAGCTTCATCCTGGACCCGGCCCTCCTGGCCGACTTTTACCGTCGCCATCCGGAGAAGCCCGGTCGTGCGCCAGGAGGCGCCCGTTGAGGGGGGGGTCCTGTTGTGTGTGGGCCGCTGAAGAGGAGGTACTGCTGGCCCATCACCACCAGAGGGTGCCCTGCCTGGAGTGCGGGCTCCAGGCACCAGAGGGCGCCGCCGCCTGATGAGAGCAGCCAGGGTGACAGCTGTCACCCATTACTGGACACAGCTGACTTCACTCAGTACGGAGGTATATCAGCAGGACAGCGTCTCCACCTCAGTGCCGAGATATCACCTTGAGTTTAAGGTAATCACCTCTGCAACATATATCTGTGTGACGATACTTTATAAACTTTTCAGGACAGCGGAAGGCCAAGTGTTCAGATAAGTACTCACCTTTCCTGCTTCAGTGTGACAAGAGGTGGAGGCGGCTTTGCCCCTCTCATCTACCGGGTGCGGTCGCATCCCAACCTGTGTGTTTGTGTTCTTTCCCGCCAGCAGTACCGGATCCGACGAGCGGAGGCAGTGACCACCTGGGAATTCGGGACTTGGCGGTTCCAGTACTTCTGGGTTTCGGTGGCAGAGGAGATCTGGGTGGTTCCGGTTCAACTAGGACGGACGTCTCCTACCTTCGGGCCTGCCCACAAGACACCAGCAGATTTCGGCTTACACCTCCAAATTGCTAATTGTTGTATCAGTTGTGCTATTTTCACAACAGTAAAACTTGTTCTTACTTTTCTCCATTGTCCGTTCATTGCGCCCCCTGTTGTGGGTCCGTGTACCTACACTTTCACAACATAAACAGCTACTTTAACCGTTTTGGCTCCTCCACACCTGTCCCCCTGCCTGCTCCCGGCTCTCCACATGTCTCCAGCAGCCAGCCCTCCATTCCTTCTGACCCCCACCTTCTTCCCCCCGGTCACCTCCACTGCACCCCGGACTTTGTCCCTCCTCCCCCCGGAGTGTATTCAGCACCAGCCCACCTCAGCTCACACCTCAGCTCCCCCCTCCCTCCCCCCCCCATTGTAACTCTGACGGAGGTGAGAGGCCAGCTCCTGTGGCTGAAGCAGAGGAAAGCAGCAGGACCTGTTGGGATCTCCCCGAGGCTGCTGAGGACCTGTGCAGATGAGCTCTGTGAGGTCCTCAGCCATCTTCAGCAAGGGCCTCAGCCTGGGGGTGGTCCCCACCCTGTGGAAGACCTCTTTTTGGTCCCAGTTCCCAAAACACTGCACACCAAGGAACCAGCAAACTACAGACCAGTTGCCCTGACCTCCCACCTCATGAAGACCATGGTACGGCTCATCCTGTCTCACCTCTGCACCATGGTGAGCGACATCCTGGACCCACTGCAGTTCACCTACAGGCCCAACATCGGGGTAGATGACACTGTCACCTACCTACTGCAGCGAGTGCTCACCCACCTGCATACCGGCGGGAGCGCTGTGAGAGTCATGTTCTTTGATTTCTCCAGCGCTTTCAACACCATCAGACCGGCGCTGCTGTGGGGGAAGCTGGAGGACGCAGGTGTGGATGGACCATCGACTACCTCACTGACCGCCCGCAGTGCATGCAGCTGCATGGCTGTCAGTCTGAGGTGGTAAGGTGTAGCACCGGGGCCCCCCAGGGCACCGTCCTCTCACCTTTCCTCTTCACCCTCTACACCTCGGACTTCACCTACTACACGGACAGCTGCCATCTCCAGAAGTTCTCTGATGACTCCGCCATTGTGGGTCGTGTGTCTGAGGGGAATGTGCTGGAGTACCGGTCAGTCATCACAGACTTCGTGGACTGGTGTGAGCGCAACCACTTGTGTCTCAACACCAGTAAGACGAAGGAGATGGTGATCAACTTCAGGAGGAAACCACCGCCTCACCCACCAGTGAACATCCAGGGGAGGACATAGAGACATAGAGACTGTGGACAGTTTCAAATACCTGGGTGTTCACCTCAACAACAAACTGGACTTGACTCACAACACTGACACCCTGTACAAGAAGGGACAGAGTCCCTTCCCCCTCCTGAGGAGACTGAGATACTTTGGAGTGAGCAGACCTCTGCTTAAGACCTTCTATGACTCTGTTGTAGCCTCTGCTCTCCTCTATGCTGTCGTCTGTTGGGCCCCGGGCAGCACAGAGCGGGAGAGAAAGAGACTGATTAAGCTGGTCAGGAAGTCCAGCTCTGTCCTGGGCTGTCCTCTGGAGTCTCTGGAGGAGGTGGCTGAGAGGAGGGTGTTAACCAGGTTCAAATCCATCATGAACAACTCCTCTCACCCGCTGCACCGGACTGTAGTGGAACTGAGCAGCTCCTTCAGTGACAGGCTGAGGCACGATACCGCAGGTCGTTCCTCCCTGCTGCTGTCAGACTGTACAATAACACTGTGAAATAACCACATGCAATAATATGTCCACAAATCACGTGCAATATTAATATGTCCACAAATCATGTGCAATAACAACTCGTTTACAAATCCCTGCACTAATGTCACCTTATCACATCTAAATTCCATTTCACATATTGTCAATAAGATGCTTCTATCTCTTTTTCAATCCCAATCATGTTTATATACATGCATATGTACTTATATATGTACATACATTTATATATGCATATGTATATGTGTATGTGTGTACGGGTGCGCATATGTGTATGTGTGTGTGTGTGTGTGTGTGTGTGTGTATATATATATATATATATATATATATATATATATATATATATATATATATATATTCTATTTCTACCTCATCTTCTTATTTCATTGTACTGTTACTAGTATTATTATTATTATTGCTTATCTTTGCACATGCTCTTGAAGAACATTTTCCTCTACTTGCACTCATCTTGTCTGTTTTTTAAGAGCTGACGTAACATGTGAATTTCTCCAATGTGAGATCAATAAAGTTTTATCTTATCTTATCTAGATTGAGAGCTTCGCTATTTGGCTCAGCTCTGTTTTCATCACAACAGTAGGCCTCCGTCAGTCAAGATTGACCATGGATAATTTCATCCTATCCTGTGTCTGGTAGATTGGGGCAGCATCTCATGTGACTATAGAGACCGATCCGAGAGTGACAGTCCCTGTTGCAGTGGTCACATCTGTAGGTTGGAGCTGTTCTCCTTCCTGCGCACACACCTTTCCATTGCATCCGTAACCAGTTTCTGTTCCCCTAACTTAAGTTGTTGGTTCAGGGTACATTTCCACCTCGGGCAGTTTTCTGCGAGGCTCTCCCAGTTGTAGATGTCTATATCAAGAGCTTTCATGTCTCTCTTGCATACGTCTTTGTATTGCAGCAGAGGGCGGCCGATGTTTCTCCTGCCCATTGCCAACTCGCCATAGAGGACATCTTTGGGAATACGCCCATCCTCCATGTGATGAACATGACCCAGCCAGCGCAGTCTGCGTCGTCTAAGGAGAGTATGCATGCTCGGAAGGTCAGCGCGAGATAGCACCTCGGTGTTTGGCACTCTATCCTCCCATGATATGCCTAGAATGCGGCAAATGTTACGTAGGTGGAATGTATTGAGCTTCCTTTCTTGTCTGGCATATGTGGTCCAGGTCTCACTACTATACAAAAGAGTGCTGCTAACACAGGCGCTGTAAACTGCCATCTTGGTTCGTACAGTCAGTTTGGGGTTTGTCCACACTCTAGTTGATAGGCGAGCGAATGTTGTGGCTGCCTTTCCAATTCTCTTGTCAATTTCAGTGTCAAGGGAGAGGTTGTTGGTGATAGTAGAACCAAGCTAGGTGAATTGGTGGACAACTTCCAGAGCATAGTTGTCAATGTTGATGTTAGGTGGCGTCACGGTATTCTGTCCTAGGATATTGGTTTTCTTAAGGCTGATTGTCAAGCCAAAGTTTTTGCAAGCCTGGGAGAACCTGCTCATCAGTGACTGCAATTCTTGTTGAGAGTGGGCAACAACTGCTGCATCATCGGCAAACAGCATGTCTCTGATGAGAACGTTGCGAACTTTAGTTCAAGCTCTGAGGCGGGAAAGGTTGAAAAGCCCGCCATCTGATCTGGTACGTAGGTGGACTCCCTCAGTTGCTGTTCCGAAGGCATGCTTCTGCAGGACAGCGAAGAAGATACTAAAAAGTGTGGGGGCCAGGACGCAGCCCTGCTTAACACCACTATGTATGTTGAAAGGCACGGAAGATTGACCATTGAACAGTACTGTCCCTTTCATGTTAGAGTGGAAGGATTCGATCAGGCTCTGCAGCTTTGGAGGGCAGCCAATCTTTGATAGAATCTTGAAGAGGCCATCTCTACTGACCAGATCAAAAGTCTTGGTGAGGTCAATGAAGGCAATGTACAGTGGCATTTGTTGTTCTCTGCACTTCTCTTGGAGCCGGCGAAGAGAGAAGATCATGTCCACAGTGGATCTTTTAGAACGGAATCCGCACTGTGACTCTGCGTAAACACGCTCTGCCAGCTTCTGTAGACGGAGAAGGATGACCCGTGCAAATACCTTGCCGATCATGCTGAGGAGTGAAATTTCCCTGTAATTGTTGCAATCACTCCTATCCCCTTTGTTCTTGTAGAGAGTGATGATCTTAGCATCTCTCATGTCTTGTAGGCCAGCTCCTTCCCGCCAGCACTGGCACAGAACTTCATGGATAGGATGAAGAAGAGATGTTTTGCAGTGCTTGACAAGATCCGGTGGGATCTCATCGCTGCCTGGGGCTTTGCCTGTGGCCAAGCTGTCAATGGCCTTGCTGAGCTCATCCAAAATTGGATCCACATCCAGTTCTGCCATCACTGGCAGGCATTCAACTGCATCAAGTGCTGGTGGTGTCACAATGTTCTCCTTGGAATAGAGTTTGGAGTAATATTCTACCCATCTCTCCATCTGTTGGCTCTTGTCAGTGATTACTTCCCCAGTGGATGACCTAATTGGGGCTGTTTTACTCTGAACAGGGCCCAGAGCCTTTTTAATACCGTCATACATCCCTCTGATGTTCCCTGTATCAGCAGCCGTCTGAATGCTCAGGCTCAACTCTGTCCAGTACTCATTAGCACAGCATCTGACAGTTTGCTGAACCCTGCAACGCGCAGTCTTGGGAATCTGCAGGTTCCTTGCATTTGGAGACCTTTTGTATTTGGCATAGGCAGCATGCTTAATATCAATGACAGGTGTCAGCTCGCTAGACTTGGCTTTGAACCAATCATGTGTTTTTCGGATCTTTTTTCCAAAAGTTATTAGAGCTGTTTTATGCATTGCATCATGAAGGGCTTCCCATTTAGCTGTTGCGCAGTCCTCAGGTTTAGTGGCAGGAAGTTCCTGCTCAAAAGCTCTGGCGAAC
This sequence comes from Thalassophryne amazonica, assembly GCF_902500255.1. Taxonomy (NCBI): domain Eukaryota; kingdom Metazoa; phylum Chordata; class Actinopteri; order Batrachoidiformes; family Batrachoididae; genus Thalassophryne; species Thalassophryne amazonica. Next base: position 16,788,647 of record NC_047104.1, read on the forward strand.
TGTTCTACAAGATCTGGCTGGGACATCTTGCTGACATCAATGCGGGAGTACCCGGGCATCTTGGTGTGATGGAACTTTTTTGGCTGTAGCCTGATTTTGCAGCAAACCAGCAAATGGTCTGTGTCACAGTCTGCACTGTGGTAGGAGCGTGTATGGAGAACACTCTTGATGTCAATGCGTCTGACCAGTATGCGATCCAGCTGATGCCAGTGCTTTGATTGTGGATGCATCCAGTAGACCTTGTGTTGGGGCTTGGTCTTAAAGTATGAGTTAGCAATGCACAGATTGTGGTAGGCACACAACTCGAGCAGACGTTGCCCGTTTTCGTTCAACTTGCCAACGCCAAACTGGCCAAGGCAAGCAAGCCATGAGTCATGGTCTGCGCCCACCCTAGCATTGAAGTCACCCAAGAGGATGAGTTGCTCATTGCCCGGGATGCGACGGACGACGGATGAGAGGTCCTTGGTGAATGCGTCCTTGGTGTCTGAGGTGGAGGAGAGTGTTGGTGCATACACACTGACGAGGGTGATGGGGCCATTGCTGGTGTTAAGACAAAGGGTCAGGAGACGCTCTGTACCATTGTTATCCATCTCTGTCATGCTCAGCAGGTTGTTTCTCACTGCGAAGCCTACTCCATGTTCTCTGGGTTCGTCTGAAGGCTTCCCCTTCCAGTAGAAGGTGAAGTCTCTCTCGCGCAATGTACCGGAATCGGCAAGCCGCATTTCCTGGAGAGTGGCTATATCCACGTTCAGTCTCTTCAGTTCATCATTAGTGACAGCTGTTTTTCTGGTGTTACTGATATCTTGGATGTTATTGGAAAGACTAGTGTAGCTTCCAGTCGAAATCAGTTAGCCCGGACTGATGGTTTAGGGGTTTTATTGATTTTTTGCCATTCTCAAACCAACGTAAGAGCTTGTAGCCACTTTCGACTGAAACTAAACTTTCTCTCCCCGTTTGAGCTCCATCACGTTTCTCCTTGCGTTTGCTCACCCTCCTCGTTTTTTACCTTGTGTCAAGTTACCTTCCGACACTGTCCTTTTCGATACACTTCCGGGTTGAAAGGAAGTACAAAAATAAAAGCACAATAAAACATCTAATGGAAATAAACATTACCCTTGGGTCATCACACTCCCACCAAATAATTTGGTGTTTTAACACACTTTAACTTAACACACAAATTATTTCCTTACATGAAATGACCCTTTTACAGAAAATTATGAACTTATAAACCTTCCTGTGTTTTATATTGAACTTTATCTCTAACAAGCTTCTAATAGCAGAATCAACTTGTGAACTGGGTGTTCTACCACAGATACCTTACTCACGCGTTCACCTCTTTTGCTCAGATTTTTATCTCCAAGCAATACCTTCACCCGTCTTACGAGCCCATCTTTGTCTGTTACAGTTTCTGAGACTCTTCCGAGCCTCCACATAGATCGTGGTTGTGTTTCGTCCATGTCCATTATTATATCACCTACTTGAATGTTTCTCTTAGGCTTGTGCCATCGTTGTCTGACCATGATGTTGTACTCCTTCCTGCAACGGCTCCAGAACTGCTCTGCCAGATACTGCATTTGGCGTCATCTCTTTTGTCCATACAGGTCCTCCCGAACAAACCTTCCTGAGGGGGGGGTAAAGCGGTGGTAGCCTTCATGGTGATGAGGTGATTAGGAGTCAGTGGTTCCAAACTGTTCGGATCGTTGAGGTTGTCTGTTGTGAGTGGGCGGCTGTTTACGATCGCTGCTTCCTCGTACAAAAAGGTCCTTAAGGAAGTGTCATTGAGTCGACTAGGCGAGAGGCTGAGTGTATAGTTCAGAATATTTCTCACAGTCCTTATCTGTCGCTCCCACACTCCACCAGCATGGCTTGCATGAGGTGCATTGAAGACAAAATCGCATTGCTTTTCTGTGAGGAAAGTTACTAGTCTCTCAGCATCAACTTCCTGTAGAGCTGCATTCAATTCATTTTTGGCGCATACAAAATTGGTACCGTGGTCACATTTAATCTGTTTGACCGAGCCCCATAATGCGATAAAGCATCGCAGTCCATTGATAAATGCAACATCAACATCAATGATCATCCAACATCTCAACATGAATGGCACGAGAATAGAAACATGTGAAGATGAGACCATATCTTTTGTGTTCTTTCCGTCCTTGTTTTATCAGAAATGGACCAAAAACATCCATGCCGCAGTAGGTAAAGGGTGGAGAGGGTTCCATTCTTTCCACTGGGAGATTACTCATTTTCTGACATTCCACAGGTCTCCTAAGTCTACGACAAAACACACACCGGCGAACATAGGATGCAACAGTTTGACCCAGTCTGGGAATCCAGTAGCCATTGGATCGGATTTCATTCATTGTCATACCTTTGCCTTGATGATTAACCCTTTCATGGCAATGTGCAATTATCAGTTTTGCGACATGATGTTCTCAAGGAATGACAGTTGGGTGTTTGAAAAAGCTTGAAAGGGATGAGTGGTGCAGTCGTCCTCCCACCTTGAGCACAGCATCTCTGTCCAAAAACATGTCAAGAGGGTGCAGTTTGTTGTTACTCGGTAATGGTCTACCTTTGCTTAGTAACTTTATTTCTTCCCGATATGCTTGTCTTTGGAGAGCTTTGATGATTACAAGCTCTGCCTTTTGTCGTTCACTTACAGTAGAGTGTGCCTTTGATTTATCCTTCAGCAGACGGCGTCTGAGACGTGCTACAGCATGCGACCAGGATGAAAACTTTACCAGTCGATCAGCAAGACTCACATGTTCGGTTGTTTGTGTGTGTAATATTTGCACCTTCCTCACTTCTGGATCTCCGATTGGAAGTTCAATACTCTCCTTTGTGGGGTGGTGTAATTTAGGACCTGTGAACCAGTCAGATGACAGTAGTTCATCCATTGTTGTTCCCCTGGATGCCTTGTCTGCAGAGTTTTCACAGGTGGGAACATAAAACCACTGTTGTGGGATTGTACTATTGCGAATCTTCTGTACTCTATTCGCGACAAAGGTGTGGAAGCATCTTGCTTCATTATTTATGTATCCTAGGATGACCTTTGAATCTGTCCAAAAGAACTCTTCCACATTGTCATACAGTAGTTCTTCTCTGAGCAGACTTCTCACTGTGACTGAGACTGCTGCTGCAGTGAGTTCCAACTTTGGGATGGTGGTGACCTTTGTGGGAGAGACACGAGCCTTTCCCATGACAAAAGCACAGTGAACATCTCTGTCACTGTTTATCAGTCTTAGATATGAACATTGTTCGTATCCAGTGGTGCTTGCATCTGAGAAATGATGCAGTTCCCTTTTCACCACTTCTCCAAAGCCATCAGGCACATAACATCTAGCTATCTGTAATTTCTCTAGTTTGATGAGATCTTTTCTCCAACACTCCCACCGTGGCCTTAGATGTTCAGGCAGTGGGTCATCCCATCCAGTACCTTGACGACACATCTCCTGCAGGATTTTTTGCCATTGAGAAGGTAGGGGGCGACAAATCCCAAAGGATCGTATATAGTTGCTACAGTTGACAACATCCCACGCCGTGTAGGAGGTTGTTCTCTTGGCACAAAGTTGAATGTGAAGCAGTCTCTTTCTATGCTCCAGTGAATACCCAGTGCTCTCTCTGTTGTTTCAGAGAAAGCAAGGTCCTTTGTTTTGATGTCCTTTGCATGTTCTGATGCTGGTATGCTGTTTAGAAGTGCATCGCTGTTCGATACAAACTTGTGTAGCCGCAGACCACCCTTTGCACAAATTTCACGAGCCTCTTGTGCCAGCCGTATACCATCTTCTACGGTCTTTGCACTTTTTACTCCATCATCCACATAAAAGTCTCTGGCTATGAACTGAGAACCTAGTGGGAACGCAAGACTGTTCTCATTGGCTAGGTGTTTTAGCCCATAATTTGCACACCCTGAGGAGGAGACGGCGCCAAACAGATGTACTGTCATCCTGTACACTTGTGGCTGTGTGCTTGTATCTCCATTTTTCCACCACAAGAAGCAGAGGTAATTGCGATCATTCTCTTGGACTTGAAACTGGTGAAACATTTTCTCTATGTCGCACATTAGAGCTATTTGATGCTGCCGGAAGCGTAGAAGAACACCTGTCATATTGTTGATCATGTCTGGTCCAGTCAGGAGTTGCTCATTGAGACTGGTTCCTTTATGCTTGGCTGAACAGTCAAAAACCACACGCAGCTTATCAGGTTTCTTTGGGTGATAAATGCCATGATGTGGTATATACCACATTTCACCAGGAAATGCATCATCTTCCTCAGCATCACCTCTTTGAATGATGTCATTCATGTACTTGACATAATCTTCCTTGTATGTCTCGTCTCGGGCAAATTTCCTCTTGAGTTGGTTAAGTCGGACCTCTGCGAGCTGTCTGTTATCAGGCATCTGTGGTCTTTCCTTAAAGGGGAGTGGCATTTTGTAATGACCTTGTTCAGTCTTCCTTATGCCCTTTTTGAGTTTGTCGAGGAAGATGAGATCCTCTTGTGACACTGTTCGGTCATTTTTGCTGACCTCTTTGAAGTCACTTTCCAATGCACGAATTGCATCCATGGGAGTTACTGGAGGGATCTCTTTTACAGTGACACGGTGACAGAGGCTGCTTGTCATATCAGTCTCAAGGCAAGGTTCTGAGCTGCCAACTATACTCCATCCTAAGTCTGTCTGCACAGCATAAGGCTCATCATTTTGGCCTAGTATCACTTGTCTTGGTGCTAAGGCTCGGGGACAGTTATAACCAATCAAGAGAGCTACTTCACAACTGAGGAGTGGTGGGACTTCATCGATAATTGGTGATAAATGACTCCAGCGTTTGGCTGTTTCACGAGTTGGTATGTGATTGCGGTTTGCCGGAATACAGTCCTTCGTGTATGCAGGAGGGAGCTGGATAACTGTTGCAGAGCTGTAGCCCCTGACACGAAGACCACACACCTTTCCACTGCTTACAACTGTATTCTTTCCCATCATGGTAGTTAATTTTAGTTTCACTGGATAAACATCGGTTTGCAGTTCATGGCTTCCGGGTTCATACACTTCCGGGTTGAAAGGAAGTACAAAAATAAAAGCACAATAAAACATCTAATGGAAATAAACTTTACCCTTGGGTCATCACAACTGGTTAACATTGTCCGGACGTTCCAACTGCCCAGTTTAAGAGCTGGTCTCTTTTGTTGTGTTTTCTTATTGCTTGGTGCGATGGTTACGATTTGCCTTTTAGATGACTCCTGATTTCCATGCACCCAATGGAGAAAGCAAACCATGGTGGGACAGCACCTTATTGGCTGGGGACTGACCCGCTTGAGGCGGGCAGTAGCTGTCCAGTGAAATCTGAGAATCTCTCCCACCGTCGGGAGCAACCCCTGGCGCCATGCTCTATACGCCAATTCAGCAGTGGCTTATTACCAGTAACTGCTGCTCCCCATGTTGTGTCAACACTGAAAGCGAAGCTGGAGTGGCCTCTCCAGTTGCAGGTTAGGATGCAAGCCTGGGCAAAGTGATGTAAGGAACAGGTCGTTGCCCATGCAACTCGTCCCCCCTCTCGACGATGCTGGTAGATCCAAAGGAACGGCAGAGCCGATACAGTTTGGTGCCATTGCCATTGCAGGAGCTGCCAGAACGAGGTTGAATAGAACGATGGACCGCCTTAGGGACTCCAACTCCGGATTTTCTGTCGGGGTTTACTCCCCTAGCCTTTGTCCCTCCCGAGACTTCCGCAAGGCAGCAGAGTCATTTAACCCATGACTGGGGTTATTTATCCCATAACTAGGCAACAGTTAGCACAACCCCAGGACATATCCACATACACTGGTGGGCCTGCAGGTAGTGCCTCATTGGGTAGCTGTTGACCCACAACAGTATGGTAGAGCAAATGCAACACCATCCCTGTTGCACAGATTCTCCAGCCAATCTAATGCTCCATTGTCCCCTCAGAAGACAATGGAGGACCAGTTTTTTTTTTTTTTTTTTATCTTAACCCATCTTCCCTACCTTGTTAAACAGTTCTATCTTGGTAACTTTGAGATTGATGGATGTGTTGTGGCATTAAGCAGTTGCAGCTGTCATCAAGTTTGGGTGGATTTGTTTTCAAATTGTAATATTTCTTAAATTTATTTTTGTTTATATATTAATAATCTAATGATTATTGTATACAATTTTAGAGAGAGAGACAAAAAGAAATAGATCAGTGACCCTATGGCCTTGTTTAGAGAAGTGTTTCATAAATGTTAAAAAAATTCATATATTTGCAGTTTAGTTGAATAATAAACTGAATTTTGTCTCTTATTTGTTTTTGTCTGTAAGCACATGCAATATCAATATCAGTGCTCAGATGACAGTAGCTTCTGGGAAAGGTGCAAGTTGCAATAAACTGTGATGCCAAGCGTTAAGGATACATGCTATCCAGTCACAGCAGATGAAACTTTTTTTTACTACTGAGCAAACATCATTGTTAGACTTTTTTAGGTTCAGTGATTCCACGGCATGTAGATGTTATGGCGTCAGTGACCCCATGGCCTTGGCAGAGGTTTGCACTCTCTGAGTGCTTCTAGTTTTTAATTAAATGTGCTTTTTTGTGTGCTACAATGTGTGTAAATAATGCTGATATTAGATTTTAAATGTAACCCATTAATTGCTGTCAATCAAACGGTGAATAAGTGATTCTTTAGGGTAGATGTTTGTAAATCTGATTGTGATGAAGTCAGTGCCTCACCAGCCATCAACCTCACCAGACGTCACTGATTGATTCAGCAATAATATTGTAAGTCCTTTTAGCTCTTCTCTTGGTTTTCATTCGAGGTCTCCACAGCAGATCCGAGGAGGATCTACATGTTGTTTTGGCACAGATATGTCCTCCTCTGTCTTTCTGCGTTTTGGCTCTGCTGGACATATGATGTCACGTTTCCATGGCACGCCATTTAGCAGAGAGATTTTCCCGGTTTAAAGACACATATGTGCACTGTTGGAGCTGGATCTGAGCAGAGTGTCATTTAACGAAAGCATGTCATTATATTTCTTCTTTGTTCATGTACGAGGTCTATTAGAAAAGTATCTGACCTTATTATTTTTTTTTCAAAAACCATATGGATTTGAATCACGTGTGATTACATCAGACATGCTTGAAACCTCGTGGGCATGTGAGAGTTTTTTCACGCCTGTCGGTTACGTCATTCGCCTGTGGGCAGTCTTTGAGTGAGGAGTCGCCCACCCTCTCGTCGTTTTTTTCATTGTTTAGGAATGGCTCAGAGACTGCTGCTTTGTTTGATCAAAATTTTTTCAAAACTGTAAGGCACAACTGAGTGGACACCATTCGATAAATTCAGCTGGTTTTCGGTAAAAATTTTAACGGCTGATGAGAGATTTTGATCTGGTAGTGTCACCGTAAGGACGGCCCATGGCGCCTGACGGCGATCTGCGCTTCGAGGCGGCAGCGTCTCGCCGTTTCAAGTTGAAAACTTCCACATTTCAGGCTCTGTTGACCCAGTAAGTCGTCAGAGAACAGAAAACTTTCAGAAGAAGTCGGCATGAGGAGTTTATTCGGACATTCCATTGTTAACGGACATTTTGTAATGAAAGAACGTGCGGACAGAGTCGCACGTCGGGCCAAACCCGACCGCGGGGGGTCGCAACAGGAAAAACACCTCCGTTGGAAACCTTAACGGGCAAGTTGGAACATGCCCAAGCTGTTAAACAATGTCTCAGTTACTCACTTGTTGAAAGCCATCAAAAGCCGCCTGAATTTTGCAAATGGTTTTCAACACGGAGGTGTTTTTCCTGTCGCGGCGCATATAGATTTGCCGAGTCGTCACGGAAACGACTCGGCGAATTTGCGCGCACGTCTTTCATTACAAAATGTCCTTAAACAGTGGAATGTCCGCATAAAGTCCTCATGCCGGCCTCTTCTGAATCTTCTCTGTTCTCTCACGACGTCCTGGGTGAATTAAGTTTTAAATTAAATTAGGATGTTTTCAGGCCGAAACAGGCCGACGACGGCGCCTGGAAGCGCTGCACGACGTCCCGCTCCGTGGGAAGTCCTTACAGCGACAGAAACACCCCATAATCTCTCATCAGCCGTTAAACTTTTCACCGAAAACCATCTTAATTTCTCGAATAATGTCCACTCAGATATTCCTCACAGGTCCAGAAAAAATGTTGATAAAGCAACGCGCGCCGTCTCGAGCAGCGTGTGAAACAAAGGAATTCAGCCGAGAGGGAGGGACCACGTCTCACTCAAGGTCTGCCCACAGGGAAATGACGTCACCAACACGCGTGAAAAAACTCACGCATGCGCACGAGGGTTCAAGCATGATTGGTGTATTCGCACGTCATTCAAATCCATATAGTTAAAAAAATAAATAAAAGGGTCGGTTTATTACCTAATAGACCTCGTATTTCCCAAAATGAGCACTTCAAAGAACCTCACCATGTCTTCAGAGAGAGAGAGAGAGAGAGAGAGGGACAGACAGAGGGAGAGAGAAGGGGGAGATCTGGGTAGGGTCCCTTTATTCAGAGAGTAGCATCAACTGAGAAAATGGTGTCATTTTGGGGCCAATTGTGCTGAACTACTGAATGAACCTTTTATGTGTTCAGCATTTTTTCTTATCAGTTCACCACATACAGCAACACATCCAGGTACAGGTTCTATCAAAATAACTATCAAAATAGCTATCAAATTTATGTAAATTTACCATTTCTGATTATTTATTTAATTAATTTAAAGCCTGATTTACGCTTCTGCAGCTGTAATGACGTGTCATGACGCCAACGTGCGTGACAGTTTTAAAGTTCTATGGATTATGCTTTATTCTGGGCTAATTTGACCCTCAGCAAGCTTTTCTTTTTACAATCATCACCTCCAATTTAAAAGCAGACTGTACAATTTCCTGTTTTTCAGACTCCATGTTGTACATTTGCAGACTTTTCCAATCCATTATATAATCAGCGTGCGCACTGCAAAAACTATTAAAATATGAGAGAAAAGTGTGAAATCAGAAAACTGTGACATCACAGTGGTGTCTCATTTAACACCAAACTGACTCTGGCCCCACACTTTACTCGAACCTGTGAGTGTCAGACCGCTGAACTTTAATTTTGTACCTGTGTTACTGCGCACGTCCAGACTGATCTGTCTGGTATATGTGAGGGTTTTATAATGGAAATAAATTGCGATCAGACAGGACATTTTATCCAATGTAAGTGAAAATCCATTAAACAATATCTGTTATATACAGTGTTTATTACATGGAAAACCATACAAAAACATCCGGTTTATATGATGCTGCTTTAGGTGAGTTTTATTGTACATGGGACTGAACAATAAATTTACCTCTCAAAACTTTCATGATTAAATCGCTTCCATCCCACACAGCTGACTTAATTTTCACAAATTTTTCTTCTGTTCGGATCTGAAGGGAATCTGTACATCTTGAAGCCCTTGTTGTGTCTATTTGTGCATCCAAAAGCACAGCAACCCGTCATTTTCAGCAAATAAATTAATAAAATAGCTGGATTTACATGCAGACAATAGCGAACACTATTTTGGCCCCAAGAGGGCACCATGAGTCACATGACCTTTTTTCCAGCTCATCATGCCTGCAAACTGTCCATGAGTGGATGTGGAGATGAGGAGTTATACTGGATGTGGACATGTCCTGTCTCTGGCAATCAGTGTGTGAGCAGGACTTATGGACTTTATTAAACACAATTGTCAGAGAACTTGAGGTGAGAGCGACAAGCTGTAGTCAGGCTGCAATGAGCATTTTTTTTTCTCTTAATTGTTCATGTGCTCTTTCAGTGGTGTCGTTTTACTGCATTATGTACATGGTATAAAAAGTCCGACAACACTCCTGCATGATTTATAGCTTGGCAACAATGGAGCACAGCAGGAATCATTAAGTGCCGTTGGGTAACATTATGTTAGATATATTTCTGTGTTTAATTATGGTTTTCTTTATTTGTTTTCTGTATTTCTGTTGGTATTACGGTAGTTATTATATTTAGGGTTATATTTTTAGTTTCATTCTTATTCTCACTTTCCTTTGTTCTCTCTTGGTATGTGCATGTAGAACTGGATTTAACCAGTTTGTACCACTTAGGATAAAGAGAGTTAGATTCCAATTATAAATCATATGTTTCCCATTATTGCGTGGGCCTGGGGCAGGGGGATGGACCTCCCTTGAATGCCCACGGGGGCCAATAAGAGAAGGATTTTGCAAAACAAGGTCGGCCTCTGTTACGCATATGTAATCCTGTATAAAAACTGCTTGTATCCATTGTTCGGGTTCTGTAAGAGCGGATCTTGTCTGTAAGAGAAGTTCTTGCAGGGCTGATTATTTTTGCTGTGACTTTGATTAAATTTAAAAGCGTGGAATAGTTTGAGTTTGTACTTTGTCATGGGGCAGTATTACAGAAAGAACTGGGGGAAGAATTAACAGTTATATTGTGTGGGTGTGGCATCCAGTCACATTAAGTATCGTAAAGTTGCCTTAACTTGCAAGAAAACTACTTCCTTTCTGCGTCCTGTGCTCGTTTTGCTTTGCTCTTTGCGTCCCTCATGGTGTTGTGGCGTTGAGCTGCATCATCTCGGCACTACGTTGCATCAACTTGGCGTTGTCATGACGCCACATGACGCAACTTGAAGCAGGCCCGGTGTGAAGAGGGCTTTAGTTGTTGCCTCTCACCAGACATCATCAAGATTCCTCTGTCAGACTACAAAGGCCACTGGCTCTCTGGCCCTCTGACACAACTGCAGAGATATCTGACTCCGTCAGGCTACTTCTGATCGTCATCAGACTTGACTGGAATTGGTGACTTCCAGACTGTCACTGCACACTCAATATGGTGTTTTAATCTAATCCAACAAACCATAAACAACTTGAATTACTTTAGTAATTTAATTCAGGACTTAAAATAAATATGTTCCTTGCTCCTTCGGTCTCTAACCTCTGACATCAAACAATATGAAGATTTGATTCCATTTAATCCACATCATAAGTTCTTTTAGATCTCATCAAACAACGATGAAATGTCACCATGCTGGAACCTCCAAGGGTGTCCAAAGTATGGACAAGGTTTCAAACTGTGAGGTTCCATAATGCACATCTGTAAACATCAGAATGTGGCTTAATACACCACAAATGAGAAACCTCCAGCTCAGAGGTTCTGTGGTTCTCCAGAAGCTCACAAAGCCACGTCTATCTAATTATATCTCGAACAAAAATCCTGCTTCATGAAAACATCACCTGTGCTTTTAAGGGTGACTTCTGACCTCAGCAGGGACACCTCAAATAACCCAAATTTTGGGAGTCAGAAAGGTTCGGGCCTGCACCGGCTTTGCATAATTGTTCTGACGCATTTTATTTATGTGAAAAGCATCAAAGTATCTATTAGGACAACAAGAGCTGTGATGAAGCCGTGTCAGTCTCTGAGGACAGAGGAGCCTTTTGACGCACGCATAGACACACGTATATACACACACACACATACATGTGTGTGTGTGTGTGTGTGTGTGTACGTGTGTGTGAGAGGAGTATCACCAGTGTACCATACACTTCTGCAGCTCGCAGCACGGCGGACAGACACCCATACCAGATGCTGCATGTGCCCTGGGCTCTCCGCGAGGGGGAAACGCGAGTGCGGGGAAATAAGCACCTGTCATGTGCCAACTGAAGTGTTAAGTGCACAAATTGTGGAGGCGAGGGTGATGTTTCTGCAGGGGTGACAGCTCTGGGTCTGAGTGCCATGTCAGGCCCTGGCACATCATGTGGAGCTCCCCCAGCCCAGTCTCGCCCCACAGCCGCTCGCTCACGGGTACAGTGGCAACTATTATTTACTGGATGTCTGCCTCATTTCCTCATATTCATCCTAGCTGGCCATCACGGGCCCACAGGGGGTGTGACTCGCCCCCCTTGTGTCAGTGCTCAGGGGCGGCAGTGGCAAAACAATCTCTGGCGAGCATTTAGATCATTTATTCCGAGCGCCGGGTGTCTGCCGCAAACAAAATTGCCCATATTTGTGCACAGGAGTCATCTGGCCTCAGCCTTCAGGTTGAGCTGGAACGCAAGCGGCAGAATGTGTATCAGGCTGCATGTCAAGGGGCCTCTTCACAGAGTAACACTAACGCCATGCGAAGGCGTGACTGTGAACAATGTGAACGTGCCAAATGTAGGATAAATTGGCTGAGCTGGTGGAGGGTATGGGGGGGTGTTGCAGCCCCAAAGTCTGTGGCTGGTCGCAGGCATTGTTATGACTATGACAATTTAGGATCATGGGAGCTGACAGCCTACTGCAGGCAGACACACAAACCACATTTGTCTTTGTTCCTCACTGCAACACTTCCTCAAAACAGGCAGCATCCATTTGCGCGGCACTCCACAAGGAGTCAATGTGCAATAATCCAACTAGTCCAAGCAGACACACACACACACACACACACACACACACACACACACACACACACACACACACACACACACACACACACACACACACACACACACACACACACACAGCTTTGTGTGTTCCTGGTGAATCAGTGTCATTAAAGCACTCTTTGGAAACTTGAAGCGTACGTCGAAGCTTTGACTCAAAACATTTCACTTTTTGAATTCAAAAAAAGAAGACAACTTTGGACTAAGTTACAATACCTACGGTGCAACCGGAAAGTATTCACAGCACTTTATTTTTTCCACATTTTCTCATGTTACATTTTTTTTTCCAAAATGAATTAAAATTATTTTTGCCTCAAAATTCTCATCACAACACCCCACAATGACATGAATTTTAATTTTGTATCTGATCATAACTCTTTACATTTGACAGCACAGATAGGAGAAAAAAGAAGGAATACAACATGGAGATTAAATACAGGAATATTAAACAATGAAGAAAAAAAATAGCCAGATAAAAGAAGAAATACAGAAAAATTTTGAAGAAAATGATAATGGAGAAGTAAACCCAACCATCCTATGGGATGCTATGAAATCAGTTTAAAGAGGTAATGCCATTTAAACAAAAAAGGAAGACAGAAAAATATAAGACACAAATTAATCATCTGAAAAAGCTGGAGAGAATACATAACTCTACAAATGACCCCAAATTATTAGTAGATATAACAATATACAGAAGCAAATAAATGAACTATTATTGAAAGAGGCTGAGCGAAAAAATAAATATTTAAAACAAAATGATCTGTAGGTTCCCAAAACCTGAGAGACCACATACGTGGAGATGAAAAAAATCATAGATCTAACAGGTTTGGTCGTACAGTGTGTGGTGTTCAGCCACACGGTAAGAAGAACAACAACACCACACACAAACAGATTTCATACACAAACATTCTCGGGTCAGACAGGAAATCTCGCAAACTCTCTCGAGATTAAACGTGACTTCAGAGTAAACAAATGGAGATACTTTGTGGACTATTTACAACAGAGGGGAAAAAAACAATGCAAAAAGAAAAGGCGTTCTTTAAAGGAGTGGAGACAGCGCAACCACCGGACTTTCTGGTAAGTCAGAACAGCTGTTCGTGGTCGGAGGACACCACACACACACTGCGATATCGAGCCAAGACAATCCAAGATGTTGAATATCCCCGATTTGTGATCAGAGTGCCCCTGACGTCCTTCCGAGCAGATCAGAGCGCTCTGAACACACCACACACGGCAGGAATATCTGATAAGATTATATTTTACGTCATCACGATTGTCGGGGTGTCCGTAAAATTGTCGGAAGGGGAAGATCGGGTCTGATATCGGCCTAATTATCATGCCGTGTGAACCAGGCTTAAGTGAAACAAGCTCAGAGTGCAAGGTAGCGCTTATCAAGCTGTATGACAATAAACAATGACAGGTGATTGACAACCACTTACCTAAGACTGGGGGAGAAGTAGCTCACTAGCACAGCCAGAACTCTTTGAGTGTTTTGTGAAGTAGCTTCGTCCATGTTAAGGGAAAAGTGAGACTGTTTCAGGACACTGATTTGATCATCATCCATGGTCTTTGCTAGACCAAATCTCACTTTATATGAAGCAGATGTTCTGTCCATGGATATGGAATTTAATGCCTTCTTATCAACTGCAGCAACCTTCATGAGATCGAGAAGCCGTGGCACAACAGAGAGGGAGAGGGAGTTCTCAGCAACAAATCCTAGTGTCACGGCCTCTAAATTGTGAACTCTATCAGTCAGGGGTCTGGAAGTCTTTGGCACCGGAACAACAGCTCCTGATCCTGTTTCTTTAAGCCACATCTTTGGGCAACCATAAGCTTGAGATGGATTTGGGGCTTCTAAAATGCAACAACTCAAATATCAGAGAACTTAAATATCTTGCTTGCAAACCACACTGTAACCTGTACTGTGACATAAACACACTCAAGTGTCAACATGCATCATACAAAGGTTTCTAAATGAAATTCTTTAAACAATAAGATTTCCGTGGAGTGTGTGTGTGTGCATGTGTGTGCGTGTGTGTGTGTGTGTGTGTGTGTGTGTGTGTGAATGCTGTTATCTACATGTATATAATAAACCAGAACACTGATCATTTCAGTTATTCAGAAAACACCTTGAATTTTAAGTAAATTTCACATGAAAAAGAATATGAGAAGAAGATACCTGGTAATCTGTAATTTGACATCTTCAATTTAACCAGTTCGACGTGCTTCGTTGCCTGGACATGATCAACAAGCGTGTTCTTCCTCCAGATCCATACTTAACATCCTGATGGCACAGGTTACAGTACACTTTTCTCGGTTCTTTTAACTTTCAGATATGTTCATTAAGATATTCATTTCCCACTTTAAACTCGAGCCAGTGCCAATTCCAAGGATTCTTGATTCCGTTATCTTTATCCACCTTTTTCTCTGTCCTCCCTCTGTACGATGTCCCTTCGTGACACCGACATACCACAAACTTCTTTTTAAAAACTTGACTGCAAATGATGAAATGAAACAAGGAGAAAAGAGCACCAATAACATGGGAAGAGAAAAAAAATCTTCAAGCTGTGGTGTGCCATTCCGCTGCCGCTGCTGCTTCTTCTTCTTCTTTAGTTTATTGGCGGATCACAAACCAACCCGCGTAATATGGTCTTCAGTGTCGCAAATCAAACTTGACAGGACACATCCTCAAAACTCAGCAGATCTGCTGAGTTTTCACAGCCCTGAAAGACATTATATTATCAACCCAGTGCAAGAATTAAAATAAATGGCAATCTGACAGATAAATTCATTTTAGAAAGATCAACTAGACAAGTCTGCTGTTTGTCACCCTTACTATTTGTTATGTATATAGAACCTTGAACCTTTAGCACAGGCAATTTGACAAAAAAGAGATTAAAGGAGTTGAAATTAAAAATACAAATCATAAGATAGGGCTTTTTGCAGATGACATATTTTGTTTTCTCCAACAACCAAATCAGCAGTCCCTGCCCTACTGAAACTAATGGAGGTTTATGGAAACTTTTCAGGTTAAAAATAAATGTAAAAAAAATAAATACAAGTACTGACATTTAATTATTTACCATCAAAAAATATGCAAAAATAAATGTGAATTAATTTGGAATATGAAGGCAATAAAATATCTGGGAGTAATGTTTACACAAAATTTAAATACATTGTATGAAACAAACCCTCAGGATAATCACAACAGAAACCCAAAAAGATATACAAAGATCGAACACATTACCTTTAGATTTTAGATCAAAAATTATTATACAATTATTACAAATTATTATACAATTATAAGATTGTATGTTTTACTGAGGTTTCTCTCTTTATTCCACTCATTACCACTGAAGATACCCCCCCCCCTTTTTTTTCTTTTTTTTTTTACAATTTGGGAAAAGAAAATATCTCAATTTATTTGGGGAGATGAAAGACCCAGCGTTAGATATGCAATTCTTCAGCTTCCTTAAGAACAAGGGGCCTTGGCCCTGCCCAATTTAGGGGATTATTATAGTATTTCAGCACAACTGAAATATGTTTATTGCTGGTGCAACCAAACTATGAAGCAAAGTGGAAATATATAGAAAAAAAAATGTAGGTAATAAACCAGTACAAACGCTGACTGGGGATAGAGAACAATACAATAAATTGAGAAGTAATCTAGACCCAATAACAAGTTTCACACTAGAAATATTGTACAAAGTTATAAAAATATATAATTCACAGAAACATACTAACACGTTAAAATGGATAGCATATGATACTAGTTTCAAACCTGCCCAACAAGGGATGGGATTTAAGCAGTGGTTAATAAACAGAATTACAACATGGACGATATTGAGGAAAGGAGGGAGAATGAATGAGTTTTAAGAAGATGAAAGATAAATTTGGTTTTGACAAATATGATTCCTTCCATGGAAGATAGCACATTGATTAAAATGATTAATAAAGCATATGAAGGAAAGATGCTGACTCATATCCAAATTTTATCATGCACTTATAATGAATACTAAACATTCAACAGAATATATAAAGATAAAGTGGGAAAAGGAATTAACTACTGAAATAAAAAGAAATGATTGGAAAAATGTGGAAAAACCACCAAACAGCCACTAGTTCTCAAAAATGGAGGGAATTTTCATGGAAAAACCTGATCTGCTTTTTCATTACACCTAAGATAAAAAACAAATATCTGAATCAGTCTATTCCATGTAGGAGAAACTGTGGGTCAGTAAATCATAGTCATCTATTTTGAAAATGTTCAAAAAGAAATAACTATTGGGAAAACATAAATAGAAAAATTAAAATAGTTTGGGATATAATTTCCCGCTGAATGCAACTGTACTGTATTTATGTAATTTTTCAGTTGAATATGTACAGGGAAAAGATAAATATTTTAAAAATCTTGACAGTGGCTTGTAAAAAAAAAAAAAAATCAATAGCAAGAAAGTGGTATTGACCTGACCCCCCCAACTATGGAACAATGAATCCAAATTATTGAAGAGATTTATGTGATATGTGATGAGACTGCAGAAAGCCCAGTTCAAAGATAAATGTACAGGACACAAGAAAAGCGACAATGACACCTGAGAGAAGACAAATTGATAATGATACTGAAAAGACAACACTTTTGTGAATTCTGAATTTCGTTTCTTGTTCTATTTATTTATTTGGAGCTTTTTTGTGTGTTTGTTTTGTTTTCTTGATTCTTAATGAATGTTTGTCTAATTATTGCTTAAAAATAAATTTTAAAAAAGCAAGTTTAAAAAATAATCATCATGGCTCAAAGTTCATACCACTATTTTCTTATGCTTATGCTTATTTTTAATGTGTTTATTAAAAACTATTTCCAAAAAAATGTTAATTGAAACTAAGACCATATAATAATAATAATAATTATTATTATTATAATTACTATTATTATTATTATTATTATTATTATTATTATCATCATCATCATCATCATGGCTCAAAGGTAATACAACTATTTTATTATTATTATGATTGTTATAAATACCGGTAGGTTTATTTAAAGCTTTTTTCACCAAAAAAGATTATTGAATCTTTGAAACCCGAGTGTTTACTGTCCTCAGGTGGGCATAAAGCTGTACTACAACATCAGCAATTTCAGCCAGAATAATGCAGACGTTTGTGCAGTTTAATGATCATCATCATTATCATTATGGCATAAAAGTAATGCAACCTTCTTGTGATAATGATTATTGTTATTATTAATGTGTTTATTTAAAATAATTTACCACCAAAATGGTCATTGAAACTAAGTTCATGAGTGTTGAGTGCCCTCAGCTGGAGACAATGCTCTACTACAGCATTAATGATGTTTTTCCCTTTTTAAATTAATTTTTCATTGAATATTTGCAAATTTGCAAAACATTACAATAATGATTTCAGTACGAATAATAAGGCGTTAGTGCAGTTGGAAAATATAATAATAATAATAATAATAATATAAATATATGTAGTCAAAAATATAAATATAGTCAAAAATACATTGGGGGAAATAAGTATTTGATCCACTGTCAATTTTGCAGGTTTTCCCACCTACAAAGAATGGAGAGGTCTGTCATTTTTTATCGTAGGTGCACTTTAACTGTGAGAGACAGAATCTAAAAAAATTTCAGAAAATCACATTGTATGATTTTTAAATAATTAATTTGCATGTTATTGCATGAAATAAGTATTTGATCAATCACCTACCAACCAGCAAGAATTCTGGCTCTCACAGACCTGTTAATTTTTCTTTAAGAAGCCCTCTTATTCTGCACTCTTTACCTGTATTAATTGCACCTGTTTGAACTTGTTACCTGTATAAAAGACACCTGTTCACACACTCAATCAATCACACTCCAACCTGTCCACCATAGCCAAGACCAAAGAGCTGTCTAAGGACACCAGGGACAAAACTGTAGACCTGCACAAGGCTGGGATGGACTACAGGACAACAGGCAAGCAGCTTGGTAGAAGACAACAACTGTTATGATTATTTATTAGAAAGTGGAAGAAACACAAGATGACTGTCAATCTCCATGCAAAAACCTGCAAAATTGACAGTGGATCAAATACTTATTCCCCCCCACTGTATAAAACATCAAGAATTTCAACATACATAGATAACAGTGCCCTTTGTTCCATACAAGTGTCATGTTGAAAATTGGCCAGCAGATGTCGCCATATTTAATTGTAACAAATGCTTTGAGACATTCAACCATTTCAACATATTTCCTTCATATGGATTCAGTGGTTTCAAAAGCTTCGTTTCTACATCACTAACAAATATAACACCACGCTGGCATTAAGATCTTCTTACTCACTACCCTCAGCACATACAAACTATGGAAAATTCAATATTCAATTTAAAGGGGTGACTATACGGAACAATTTGTCATGGGCATGACATTAAACTGCATCCGACGGTGAGTCTCCAGGCTGAGAAGACTGGAGTTCTGGGGATAGTGGAGTGGCCCCTTAATCACCATCACTCCCAGGCCCACTCTGACCTGGAGTAGTAGCACCTGCCTAGCGTGCTAGCTATGGCTCAGACAGGCCCACTGCCTTGTGGGTGGCCTGGCTTTGGATAGTCTAAGGCCAAGGGAGTAAACCCAGACAAATAATCAGGAGTTGGAGTCCCGTAGGCAGCTGAGTGGCAAATCCTGTCACTTTCCAGGCAATTCCAGGGACACAATAGAAACCAGTAAGTGACAGCCCCATCATTCCTCCTGACCTCTTGTGTAGTGTGGAGAGGGGAGGGATGCTGAGCAGGTTACAATTTGCCTTCCATGGTCCTCAGCCCCGACTAGCATCCTTCATGCCACCACCACTGGAAAGTTTTACATATATACTCAACAAAAATATAAACGCAACACTTTTGATTTTGCTCCCATTTTGTATGAGATGAACTCAAAGATCTAAAACTTTTTCCACATACACAATATCACCATTTCCCTCAAATATTGTTCACAAACCAGTCTAAATCTGTGATAGTGAGCACTTCTCCTTTGCTGAGATAATCCATCCCACCTCACAGGTGTGCCATACCAAGATGCTGATTAGACACCATGATTAGTGCACAGGTGTGCCTTAGACTGTCCACAATAAAAGGCCACTCTGAAAGGTGCAGTTTTGTTTTATTGGGGGGGGATACCAGTCAGTATCTGGTGTGACCACCATTTGCCTCATGTAGTGCAACACATCTCCTTCGCATCATCCGTGAAGAGAACCCCTCTCCAACGTGCCAAATGGCAGCGAATGTGAGCATTTGCCCACTCAAATCGGTTACGACGACGAACTGGAGTCAGGTCGAGACCCCGATGTGGACGACGAGCATGCAGATGAGCTTCCCTGAGACAGTTTCTGACAGTTTGTGCAGAAATTCTTTGGTTATGCAAACCGATTGTTCCAGCAGCTGTCCGAGTGGCTGGTCTCAGACGATCTTGGAGGTGAACATGCTGGATGTGGAGGTCCTGGGCTGGTGTGGTTACACGTGGTCTGCGGTTGTGAGGCTGGTTGGATGTACTGCCAAATTCTCTGAAATGCCTTTGGAGACGGCTTATGGTAGAGAAATGAACATTCAATACACAAGCAACAGCTCTGGTTGACATTCCTGCTGTCAGCATGCCAATTGCACGCTCCCTCAAATCTTGCGACATCTGTGGCATTGTGCTGTGTGATAAAACTGCACCTTTCAGAGTGGCCTTTTATTGTGGACAGTCTAAGGCACACCTGTGCACTAATCATGGTGTCTAATCAGCATCTTGATATGGCACACCTGTGAGGTGGGATGGATTATCTCAGCAAAGGAGAAGTGCTCACTATCACAGATTTAGACTGGTTTGTGAACAATACTTGAGAGAAATGGTGATATTGTGTATGTGGAAAAAGTTTTAGATCTTTGAGTTCATCTCATACAAAATGGGAGCAAAACCAAAAGTGTTGCATTTATATTTTTGTTGAGTGTATATAGCAGTGGCGTGCACAGCTAACCAAAAAGTTAGCTTTGATAACCATTGGACCACTAACTGAAAAGTTAACTTTTATCAATGTCGCCAACTTTGGGACCTTGGCTGGAGTGAGACTCTGCACGCGCATACCATGCTCCGAAAATATTTTTTAACCCTAACCATAATTAAAAAAAAAAAAAAAAAACAGTCCTATTTACAAACAAAAATAATAATAGAAGAGAAACTCTGTTTAATCATTCTCCACTCCATGTCCATGATCCTTCCTTTTTCCAAAATATTTCAGCAAGCTCATCTACAGGCATGTGAGAGGCAAATAAAGAAAAATGCTTAAAATGCCTGAAGATCAAGAGGGCCCTGGTTGGGGGTTTTGGGGAGTTTCGCCCCCCAGGAGCTGAAGGGTTTTAGCCATGCTAACGCTTCACTGCTGGCTGTTTCAGGTCGTGGACACTGGCCTGACAGGATGAGCACTCAAAGACCTGATAAAGTGTTAAATGAGAAAATCAAAGAAGAATTGATGACATGTATGTATAGTGTACATTATTGGGCAGGTGTAGTTTGTATTTGTAATACAAATAAGCATTTAGTTTTTCTAAAATTTACAAGTTTTCGCAGTAAAAAACAATTTGTTTTGTTTGTTTATGGTGCTTATCTTACATATCCATTTCTTGATGTCAACAGACATCCCTGGCCAATGTGCCCCTGTAGGGCTGGCATGGAAGTCCACAAAGATCCTATTGGCTTCCTCTGCACCTTCAACAACTTTGACCTTTGCAGACCTGACTGCCTTTGTATCTTAGATAGAACAGCTCATTCCTTCAGAAAAGGTAAAGGACAACATTCAAAATTGGACTGAAATATACACGTGATAAGAATCGAGTTATGTATTTCATTTTTTTAATATGCAAATGTGTATTATATGACTACTAGAATAATACATCCCATTGGAATAATTCGTAGGCATAAAACAAAACGTGTTGAAAGAAAGTATTCAGTGCATATAAACTGTGCTTTTGGAGAAACAAACTGAAAATACTTATTTTAAGGAGTAATGTCTGTTAATTGATTTTAGGTAAGAATTTGGCTTCAGCATTGTGCACTTTTTTGGATTTTGTTTGATATTGATTAATGTGTTTTGTGGGTTTTAATGTTACAAGATTTTCAACCCAAATTTAAAAGGAAAAACTACATTAAATGTTTATATGATACAATACAGAACAGTGTGTGTCACTATACTGCATCATGTCAAATTAATAATATGTTCATGCCAAAGTTAGAGGCAAAATTTCAAAAATTGCGACAAGGAAAGTTGCTTTGTTTAATGTTTGACCTTCCTGTGACCTTTACCTTTGTCCTTAAGCTTGATCCTTTTGTGTGCTGAAAGGTATCTTGCTACAGCTGCTAGATGTGAAGTTAGAAGAGTCTGCAATGGAAACTGTGTGCTGCAGAGTGAGTTAAAGTTAAAAATGCAATGATTACAAAAAAATCATACTTGATTGACATATCTTGCAAAACCTCATTTTGGCAAGATAACAAACAAATGAAACTGTCAGCCTGTGGGTGACGGTATCTTGCCAAAAGGTGAACAAGACAGACTACCATGAGGAACAACCACCATGAAGAGGGACTGCGGCCAGGCCATTTGCTATATTCATGACAAATTTGGAGGCAACAAAGCACAAATTGCAACCAGGAAAGTTGTTTTGGTGATTTCAGTGTTTGACCTTGCTGTGACCTTGACCCATTTGCGTGCTGAAAGGTATCTCCATACAACTGCTCTATGGGAACTTACAATTCAATTCAATTTATTTCATTTATATAGCGCCAAATCACAACAAAGTTGCCTCAAAGCGCTTCACACAAGTAAGGTCTAACCTTACTAACCACCAGAGCAAGCACACAGGCGACAGTGGTAAGGAAAAACTCCCTCTGATGATTTGAGGAAGAAACCTCAAGCAGACCAAACTCAAAGGGGCGACCCTCTGCTTGGGCCATGTTACAGACACAGTTGACAATACAAATATACAGGAAAATTTTGGGAGTCCATGCTGGTGTACAGGACGGGAGGCTTGCACAAGAAGACACCCACTCTCACCTCTGGATGGAGCTGCACCTCAAACAGAGAGCAAGAAAAAAAATCAACAGAATCAGGTAGCAGAAAGACAACAAATAAGGTATAATTTGTCAGCATTAAGCAACAAGAAAAACAGAAAAAACTAAAGGCCCGGTCACACGGCATTTAACGTTTTTGATTCATGACACGTCACGACACAGGTCGTGATGTGTCATGCTGGAGAGTAAACTCGTCTTTAACGGGTGCAGACAGGACGCGAGAGGGGTGCTGGTGCGTGCTGTTGTGCATAGAGAATTTTGAAATGTTCAAAAAATCTTTCACGCACAAATATTGTTCTATGTGGCGCAATCTAATCTCAAACACTACATGCAGCTCGTCAAGTGGAGTAAACAAGAAGTGAACAGAGCGAGTGGTGACGTCAGCAGATCGCATCAGAGCGCAGCTCGTCTGAAGGATTATAACAGGAAGTTAAATCTGTTATAAATATACTTTAACTGCTGCACACAAGAAGGAAAAAACACGCAACTGTTTTATCAAGCCATGACAATGTAAACAAGTCAAATAATTACCTTTTTAGACGGCTCAAAATGCTTTCTGCAGGTTGTTAGGCACGCGCGTGCGAACGGCTCCGGCTCCAGCCTCCTCTGGGATTCAGGAAGTGATTAGAGCCGTTTTCAATGGCCAATTTGCAGAATAAAATCATTAATCCACCACAAAATAATTATTTTATATACGCAGCGTCCAGCACAGAGCAAATAACGGCATCCAGCTGTGAACACAGCGGGTGGGATCTTCACAACACAGTTCGTGCTGTTGCGTGAATCAAAAACATGCTCGTGTCAGGGCACCTTCAGTCTCATTTGTTTCCGTGTAGCTGCTAAGTGCCGACATGATCCTTGATCCCTGCATATTTGTTCGCAGCGGGGGTGCTTTGCAGGAGTGCGGTCAGCCTCGTTTGTTTCCATGGAGTTGAGGGCCGACACGATCATTGATGGCTGTGTATTTCAGAAACACCAGGGACACCAAGGTTTTGAAAAAAAGGCAGAGAGATGGACAACGTTTCTCTCTCTCACACACTCTTATACATGTCAACCCCTTTGAGGGTCCACCTGTATAACCAAGTGAGAAAATCCATAAAATCAACAAAAAATCCTTATAACCTCCAAATCGCACCAAAATCAGTTTTATTACAGTACACACAACCGCATAGCGGTATCACATAACTGGGGTTTTGTCCACATATTAATAACTAACACCATGGGCTATTTTATGGTGGAAGTCATCCACAGTTAAATCCTCTTGCTCCACAGTAAAATTGCTTGCTCTCAATAAAATCAATGTCTACAAGTACATTGTCGGTATTTTGTACAAAGTCAGTATATTTCCCTTGAATATAGTGTCACACAGCTGTTCTATTACATAGACTAGAAATATACAAAATTCAGTATGGTTGTGAGTGGCCACAATGACATTAAAGTAATTTCAGAACAATTGGGGAAAATGTTTCAAAATGTGATGAAGAATGTGGATCAGTATACTCAAATTCATCTTTATATAGGCAGGAAATCACTGAATAGTTGTATTTCCACCCAGGACACAAGCTCAATAAATATCTTACTTGAGGAATGACTATCTGGTGCTTGGCTCCAGTACATGCTCTTTATTTTCAGCCAAGAGTGTTCTGGTTTGTAGTCCAATGGCAATGTGCTGGTCATCATGTTGATTCTACTCTTTCTGATATTCCACCTGCCTCAGATCACCCCGACCTCTGATGTGAGCAAGCTTGACACATTTGAGCAACAGCTTCCGAAGAAGGCGATCCATCTCTGCTGTCATCACTCCAATCTTGGTTTCATCAGCCTGTATGGACATATGAAAGGGTAATTTAGAACCATCCATCCATCTTCTTCTGCTGACGGAGTAAACCCTAAGAACCCTAAGAAAATAACTGCATTCTTGAAAAAAATATACATTTTCATTTAATTACAAGTATCACAACTGATGTTAGTCTAAAATAATTTTCAAAATTCACCCAGTATGTCAATGTACAAGTACTTTTTAACAATTCATTTCAGCAATAAAATGATCAATTATAATATTACAGAGATGGAACTTAACAGGGGCCCCATTTTGCATGTTCACTTCAAGAAATTCCTATTTTTATGCAGTATAATGTTTGCCATTTTTCGCAAGATAAACAGCTACTGCTGACAAAAAAGTTACTTTCCACCTCTGTATTACTTTATTTTTTTAAAAAATAATTAAATGCAGACCTGGAACAATTTATTGAACTCATTGATGACAGGCAGGATCTCCTCCAGGAATTGGAGAGTCAGTTTCGTGATTGGACTTGTGAGTTGGTCTTTACATCTCTTCACTCTCCCTGGCTTCTCACAGTCATCATGGCTCTGAAAGTAGCTCACCAAGGCTGGATACTGGTTGAGGACCCTTTTGACCACCTTCTCCAGGGAAAGCCACCGGGTCTGGCAGTGCTTCAGAATCTCAAGGTCTTCAACATCAGTGAATTCTTGGAATTCTTTATATTCCTCACTCCTTTAGGAACTAGAAAATAAATAAGATAAACAATTCTCTTTTCATATTAGCTATAACATTAATAGTCTTTTTATCATCAGGAAAAATGATAAGTGAAAAAAATAACCTGTGTTCGAAATGGAAATATATGTTGACGAACAGGTCATCTACTCCGACGAACAACTCCTTCACACCAGCTCCAGCGCACAGATTGGCCAAATGGCAAATACACCCAATGTTGAAGCAGTTTGGCTGTTTCTCCTTTATTCTGGACAGGACGGAGTTCTGCTTACCAATCATGACGTTGCAGCTGTCCAAGGCAATCCCGACACAGTTGTCCTGGGGAATTTCACTTTTCCTAAAACAAAATCATTACATCAAGATTCAAATTTAACACGTGTACAGAGTCATTGAAATTAACTTATATTTTGAAAATCCGATCAACGATTACCAGTCAATGAAAGAAAACAAATATGCACTGTCTCTACAAAAACAAACTCGACTATACTATAGTAATACTGAAACAAGTAGTATTCATGCGTCAAGCTGAATTTTATAGAACTGAATGTGTCAAATTTAGTTATTTTTTACAGAAACACAAACTGTGTCACTGACACACAGTTCTTGTTTCATCATCAACAAGAACTGTGTGTCAGTGACACTGTCAGTGACACACAGTTCTTGTTGATGATTTTATTAATGTATAATACATTAATAAAATCATCAACAATGGAAGTACAGTATTTTCATTAGTGACAGTTACTAATGGAAATACGAGGTCTGTGATAAAACTAACCGTCAGTTTTATTTAAAAAAAAACAAACTATATGGATTTGAATCACGTGCGATTACACCAGACATGCTTGAACCCTTGTGTGCATGCGTGAGTTTTTTCACGTGTGTCGGTGACGTCATTCGCCTGTGGGCAGGCCTTGAGTGAGGAGTGCTCCACCCCGCCCGTCGGAATCTCTTTGTATGAGAAGCCGCTGGAGACGGCGCGCGTTGCTTTATCAAAATTTTTTCAGGACCTGTGAGGGATATCCGAGTGGACACTATTTGAGAAATTCAGCTGGTTGTCGGTGAAAGGTTTAATGGCTGATGAGAGATTGTGGAGTTTCTTTCACTTTAAGGACAGCCCACAAAGCGGATCGGCGCGGCGCGGTCGGAGGTGGCGTCTGTCTGGCTGTTTGGAGCTGAAAACATCCTAATTTAAGGCTCTGTTCACCCAGGTCATCGTCAGAGAACAGAGAAGTTTCAGAAGAAGCCGGCATCAGGAGTTTACCCGGACATTCCACTGTTAAAGGAGATTTTGTAATGAAAGAACATGCGGACGAATTTGCCGAGTCGGATCCGTGGCGACGTGGCAAATCCGTCTGCGCTGCGACATGAAAAACACCTCCGTGTTGAAAACCATTTGTAAAATTCAGGCGGCTTTTGATGGCTTTCAGCAAGTCAGTATCTGAGAAATTGTTTAACAGCTGGGCATGTTCCAACTTGTCCGTTAAGGTTTCCAACACGGAGGTGTTTTTCCTGTCACGACCCCCGCGGTCGGGTCCGGCCCAACATGCGACTCTGCCCGCACATTCTTTCATTACAAAATCTCCTTTAACAGTGGAATGTCTGAATAAACTGCTGATCCCGAGCTCTTCTGAAAGTTCTCTGTTCTCTGACGACTTACTGGGTGAACAGAGCCTGAAATGTGGAAGTTTTCAGCTTGAAACAGCAAGACGACGACGCCTCGGAGCGCAGATCGCCGTCAGGCGCCGTGGGCCGTCCTTAAAGCGACACTTACACACCAAAATCTCTCATCAGCCGTTAAAATTTTCACCGAAAACCAGCTGAATTTATCGAATGGTGTCCACTCAGTTGTGCCTTACAGTTTTGAAAAAATTTTTATCAAACAAAGCAGCAGTCTCTGAGCCATTCCTAAACAATGAAAAAATCGACGAGAGGGTGGGCCACTCCTCACTCAGAGACTGCCCACAGGCAATGACGTAACCGACAGGCGTGAAAAAACTCAAGCATGCCCACGAGGGTTCAAGCATGTCTGATGTAATCACACGTGATTCAAATCCATATGGTTTTTGAAAAAAATAATAAGGTCGGATACTTTTATCACAGCCCTCGTACATTAATAAAATCATGAAAAATAAATCGAATATAATGAACAAAATAAAACATACCTCAGAACTTCATCAGGTGTATCGAAAATCGCCTCACCAGTGCCGATGTTGCAGACTGGCATGTCGATGATCCTCGACTTCACCCCGTGTTAATGTTGAAGATCCGTACCAGGACGGCCAGTCTCTTGTCGGTTTTGTTGTCATTTGCCTTGTCCATCATGATGGAGTATGGCGACGTCTGACAGTGCTGGATGATGGGCTGTGTGGCTTCGGGGTCCAGGCTCTTCTTAATTATTTGTGTGGCTTTTGTTCGCTTGCAGCTAATTGACTTAGCAGTTGTATTGTCAGTACATATCCTCAGCAACAGTTCTGTCAGGTAGTCAGCAATGGCCATTGGCAAATTGTGCTGAGCAACGAAATAACAAATTGTAACTTCTGCTTGGGTGACGTTTGTCTGGACATCGCGCTTGGATTTCGCAAACATTGTAATTTGTGGCTGATTTTGTCTCTGGTGCGAAAGCCGCTGGTGTAGTTTGGATTTCAAGCCTTCTTTCACGTCATAAATGCCAGATGCCGCTACCTTGATGTCTCACACACAAATTGTGCAGTGTGCGTATTCCTCATTCTTTGCCGGCACAATGACCCCATTAAACATCTCCTTCCATTCAGGGAGATAACTGCCCACTGTACTTCATTCTTTTTTTAGGTGTCCCCATTCTTTTGCTCAGCAATACACTATTCAAAATCTCTCAGGTGTAAACAGACGCTGTGTAATTTGCCACGTTTATCGTGCACATCATGACCGGATACAAACGAAGTCTTGGAATTGCATACACTGGGGTCACTTGTCCCCACATTACCGTAATGTAATGTCCCTGATACGCAATTTATGTATCAGGGACCAGCAGACCAACAGAAGACCGGCAGAAGTTACCGTAAATTACGGTAATGCACAAGACTCGGAAAACAAGCATCCAGTTTCACAATCCTTTGTTTAGAACAATCATTTGATGATGTTTAAGAAAAACAACAGTAAAATAAATTTACAACAGAAAACCTTGAAGATCTTTATGACTTTATTTGTACATCCAAATTCGTAGAATTTACGGACAATCCGTATAGGTTGACATGTATGCACTTTCTGTGTCGTATGCAAGCATTTTGGGTGTACAGACAACGATTACAGTTTTGGTATTTGAGAGATTTGAGAAATATTTGGCATGTTTGCAGTGTGTATAATTTTGGTGGAGTATTTAGCATGTGTGGTTAGTGTGGTGGTGGGTTTTTTTGTTTTTTGTAAAAATGAGGCATCTTGCAAATGTTGAACAAGTGCTTCAGTTTTTTGTTTTTTTAATTGGAGCAAGACGGAGCGCACAGCGTGTCATCAGAGTCTGAACCAGACAACCAGGATTCTGATAATGAAGGAGATGATCCCTCTTTTGTTCTGGAGGAGGAACCAGAGAGCGGGTTGATCCACCGATATGTGCACAGATCTCCACACTGGGTCGGATCATGCGCTTCTGTTTGCAGTTTCTCGAGGACTCAGGTGCTATGCGCGCCGTCCCAGCACTGAGTCCTGGAACGCAGAGATGCAGACACACACTGCTCTACCAGTGGCTTCAGGCGCATTTCGTTTAAAGCGGCAAGATCAATGTTAGGTTCGGTTTTGTTTTGGTCCATATTTGTCCCTTTTGCGCTCTTGATTTGCAGGCTATTCTGTGATGAAGCTCGTTCGTCCACCTTTTCTCAATTATTTGTGACTTTTTTTTACTTTTTTCCCTTTGTTCAGAAATCATCATATGCCATGTGACCGGGCCTTAAGGTGATCGCCGGCCACTAGCCCTAAGCTTCAATGAAAGACCCAGACTTTAGATAAAGCTGAGGCTGTGACCAGCTTTTTTTTTTTTACTAATAAAATGAATTTGAACGGGTGGGAAGCATAGTACCATATTATGCCCGTATGCTAGCCATGTAAGAGGGACATAAGTGTGTCTTAAGTCTAGGCGTCCAGGGGGCATCCGGAAAAGATGCCCGAGCCACCTCAGCTGGCTCCTTTTGATGTGGAGGAGCAGCGGCTCGACTTCTGAGCTCCTCCCGAGTGACCTAGCTCCTCACCCTGTCTCTAAGGGAGCACCCAGCCACCCTGCAGAGGAAACTTATCACAGCCGCTTGTACTCGCAGTCTCGTTCTTTCGGTCATGAGCCAAATCTCATGACCATAGGTGAGGGTCAGACCGTAGATCGATCGGTCAATCGAGAGCTTTGCCCCCCTGCTCAGGTCTTTCTTCACCATGATGGTCCGATACAGCGACCGCATCTCTGCAGACGCTGCACCAATCCGTCTATCAAGCTCACGCTCCATCCGTCCCTGGCTTGTGAACAAGACCCCGAGATACTTAAACTCCTCCACTTGAGGCAAGGACACTCCACCGACCTGAAGAGGGCAAGGCACCTTTTTCCAGTTGAGAACCATGGCCTAGGATTTGGAGGTGCTGATTTTCATCTCGGACGCTTCACACTCGGCTGCAAACCGCCCCAGTGCACACTGAAGGTCCTGATTTGACGAAGCCAACAGAACTACATCAGTCGCAAATAGCAGAGATGAGATTCTGTGGTTCCACAGAACATATAACATATATAACATATATGTAACTCAATTAAATTTTTTCAATTTATTTTCATTTATATACCGCCAAATCACAACAGAGTTGCCTCAAGGCGCTTCACACAGGAAAGGTGTAACCTTACCAACCCCCAGAGCAACAGTGGTAAGGAAAAACTCCCTCTGAGGAAGAAACCTCAAGCAGACCAGACTCAAAGGGGTGACCCTCTTCTTGGGCCATGCTACAGACATAAATTACAGAACAATTCACAGAACAATTCACGGATGAATATACAAGAAATGCTGTTGGTGCACAGGACAGGAGGGTCGCCAACACAAATACAGCTCCCATCTCTGGATGGAGCTGCACCTTAAACAGAGAGAAAAAACAGAATCAGGCATCAGAAAGACAAAAATACTGTATAATTTGCCAGCATTAATCAACAAGAAAATCAGAAGAAATATTAAGGTGATTGCTGGCCACTAGCCCTAAGCTTCACTAAAAGACCCAGAATTTAGGTAAAGTTTATGCCGCGACATGCTCCGTTTACTAAGATCAATTAAAAGAGTGAAAAGCGTAAAACAAAACTCTACCAGTATGCTAGCCATATGAAAGGGAAAAGAAGTGCGTCTTAAGTCTGGACTTGAAAGTCTCCACAGAATGTGACTGTTTTATTGATGCAGGGAGACCATTCCACAGAACAGGGGCATGATAAGAGAAAGCTCTGTGACCCGCAGACTTCTTATTCACCCTAGGGACACAAAGTAGTCCTGCACCCTGAGAACGTAAGGCTCAGGCCGGTATGTAAGGTTTAATTAGGTCAGCTAGGAGGTGCCAGTCCATGAATAATTTTATAGGTTAGTAGCAGAACCTTAAAATCTGATCTCACTGGGACAGGAAGCCAGTGAAGGGATGCCAAAATGGGTGTAATGTGGTTGTACTTTCTGCTTCGTGTCAAAAGTCTGGCATATATAACATATATAATATATAACATATATATTTTAATGTTGAATAATGCACTAATTCTGAAGTTTTGTAACAAACACAGACAGATGCCAAAGGCATTATGGGTAAAATGTGCCTCTGCTAACACTGACTGGTTGACTCATTCATTCTATGTAAAAACCTACACGTTAATGTGAAGTGTGTGTTGGTGTTTACATATAAATGTGCTTTTGTAAATTATGCCATTTTTTTATTTGTAAAAAAAAAAAGGCATTTTAAAAAAAAAAAGCCAAGTTGTAATTAGATAACTGTCTGATATAACCGATGTCAAAATAAATAGAACACTGCCATCTACTGGTGCCCAGACGCTCAGTACTTAGGGTGAATACTGCCATGAACACTACTGGCCAGTAGATGGCAGTAGAGACCATGAAAACTTGCCAAAACAAAATTCCAGATAATCCGTGTCTGCTACGTTTAAGATGCGTGGAATTTAATAAACGCAAACTGAATTTCAGACATCTTATATATATATTACTCTGGAACAAAGACAACAGACAGTGTTTGACATAAGCAGGAGTCGAAATAGCAAACAGGAATCGATTGCGATATTCCGATTGAAAATAATGGAGAAGCAACCTGAGCTTCTTCTGGTATTTTTACATAAAGCAAATACAATTACAACATCTATAAACCCAGAGCATATATTCACGAGAGTTTTAGGCACAATATACAAATAGTTTAATGCTATTGTCCATGTGGAGCCTGATCAAAGCGTCTCAAACGCATTTTTTCTGTTGTGAATGTACTGAGATTACCCATAATGCACTAGACACAGCATGTCCACACTAAAACCTTCAAAATTAGTGCATTACTTTAAAACTAAAACATATATCTGATATTTTCACTTTATAAAACTTCAGACGTGACGTTGATTTAAATAACTTGTCCGAAATTAGTTTGGGTAAAATTTTAACCATAAGTTAAAACTGTATGCCACTGGATGACTTGGGTGATATTGCCAGCGTATTAGTATGGGGTCAAAAGAGACTTGCTTTTTTTCTTTTTTGTGGCCAGTTCTCCTTTGCCTGCAGAGGATAGAGCGCTTTCTTCAAGAACCAGCTCTCCTCTGTTTGCAGAGAATAGAACTGCGCATATACTACAAAACATTTATCAGGTAGGTACTCAACTGATTTTAGACTTCATAAATGTTTGTAACTATTAAGTTTTGTTTACCACGTCTGCAAAAATACATTAGTGGTCTAAAAATTATTGGACCAAAACTTATCAGAAGATAATTAGTCCATGGTTTTCAAAGTTATCTGAAAAGCTAATCCGATAATGAAAACATTATCTTTGATAATTAGTGGTTAGCGGATTAGCGGAACGGTGCCCACCACTGGTTAGTATATATAACTGAGTGTCATCAGCATAGCAATGAAAAGTAATCCCAAAACGCTAAAATAAGTGGCCAAGGGGTGCTATATAAAAGGAGAAAAGCAGAGGGCCTATGACGGACCCCTGTGGAACCCCACTAAGGTTAGAGGTACACAAAACACAGTGAGAAAGAATTCTCAGAAATGATGTCAACCGTACAAGGGCATTCCCAGTAATCCTAAAATGATTCTCCAGCCTGTCAAGTAGAATATGATGATCCACGGTCTCAAACACAGCAGTAGATCTAACACCACCAGAACCGTAGTGGTGTCCGAGTCCATTGCAAGCAGAACATCATTTATCACTTCAGTGAGAGCTGTCTCTGTGGAATGATGTGTTCTAAATGCAGACTGCAGTGGCTCAAAAAGATTATTCTCAGTAAGGTTGTGAAACCTTTTTTTTTCCAGAATTTTAGAGCCTAATGATAGATTTGATATCGGCCTATAGTTTTTCAATATACTAGGGTCAAGATTAGATTTCTCAAGTAATGTTTTAATCACTGCAGATTTGAAACATTTAGGAACAGATCCAGAAGTTAATGAGAGATTAATAAATTCCAACACAGTTGGCGCAAGAATGGGCCACAGGTCCTTAAAGAGTTTTGTTGGTATAGGATCAAATGAACAGGTTGTGCTTTTAGTCGACATTACAAGTTTCGTCAGCACACCTTGTGAGATACTATCAAATTCTGTAAATCTAGGTAATACTTCAGTGATGGCATCCACCTCAGTTGAAGGGGGAGTGGCTGGGTTAATGCATGCTGGGATATGTTTAAAAAATGTTGCCTTTTTTCTTCTCAGAGTAATCTAAGAACTCTTGGGCTACAAAAGGAGAGCGACTTACAGGTGGTTGTCCATAAATAAGTGTTGCCACTGTGTCAAACAAGAACTTTGAGTTATGCTTGTTTTTGTTGTTCAAATCAGAGTCGGGCTCACCTCCACGCATAGCTTGGGCTCTGGTACCCAACTCCTAGAAAGGGGCTGGACACTCCACTTTTCTGGCATTGCCCATGGGGAGAGGCAGAGAGCTGGGGTCGCACTGCTTATTGCTCCCCAGCTCATTCGCCATGTGTTGGAGTTCACGCCGGTGAATGAGAGGGTCGCGTCCCTACACCTTCGGGTTGGGGACAGGTCTCTCACTGTTGTCTCAGCCTGCGGGCCGAGCGGCAGTGCAGAGTACCCGACCTTCTTGGAGTTCCTGGGAGGGGTACTAGATAGCGCTCCGACTGGGGACTCCATTGTTCTCCTGGGTGATTTCAACGCCCACGTGGGCGGCGACAGTGAGACCTGGAGGGGGGTGATCGGGAAGCACGGTTTCCCTGATCTGAACCCAAGTGGTGTTCAGTTGTTGGACTTCTGTGCTAGTCACAGTTTGTCCATCATGAACACCATGTTCGAGCACAAGGGTGTCCATAAGTGCACGTGGCACCAGGACACCCTGAGCCGGAGGTCGATGATCGACTTTGTAGTTGTATCATCTGACCTTCGGCCACGTGTCTTGGACACTCGAGTGAAGAGAGAGGCTGAGCTGTCGACCGATCACCACCTGGTGGTGAGTTGGATCCGCTGGGAGGGGAGGAAGCCGGTCAGACCTGGCAGGCCCAAACGTATCGTGAGGGCCTGCTGGGAACGACTGGCGGAACCCTCTGTCAGCGAGGTCTTCAACTCCCACCTCCGGGAGAGCTTCGCCCAGTTCCCGGGGGAGGTTGGAGACAGGGAGTCCGAGTGGACCATGTTCTCCACCTCCATTGTCAATGCGGCTGCTCATAGCTGTGGTCACAAGGACTCTGGTGCCTGTCGCGGCGGCAATCCCCAAACCCGGTGGTGGACACCGGAAGTAAGGGATGCTGTCAAGCTGAAGACGGAGTCCTACTTGTCATTGTTGGTAGGTGGGATCCCGGAGGCAGCTGACAGGTACCGACAGGCCAAGCGTGCCGCAGCCTGTGCGGTGGCAGAGGCAAAAACTCGGGTCTGGGAGGAGTTTGGGAGGCCATGGAGGAGGGCTATCGGTTGGCCTCGAAGAAATTCTGGCAAACCGTCCGATGCCTCAGGAGGTGGAAACAGCTCTCCACCAGCACTGTCTACGGTGCGGGTGGGGAGCTGTTGACCCTGACTGGGGATGTTGTTGGGCGGTGAAAGGAATACTTCCAGGATCTCCTCAATCCCATCGTCAAGTCTTCCGAAGAGGAAGCAGAGACTGGGGACTCAGAGGCAGACTCATCCATTACTCAGGCCGAAGTCACCGAGGTGGTTAGAAAACTCCTCGGTGGCAAGGCTCCTGGGGTGGATGAAATCCGTCCTGAGTACCTTTGTGGGACTGTCTTGGCTGACACGCCTCTGCAACATCGCGTGGTGGTCAGGGACAGTGCCTCTGGATTGGCAGACCGGGGTGGTGGTCCCTCTGTTTAAGAAGGGGGACCGGAGGGTGTGTTCCAACTACAGGGGGATCACACTTCTCAGCCTCTCCGGTAAGGTCTATTCCAGAGTACTGGAGAGGAGAATTCGACCGATAGTCGAACCTCAGATTCAGGAGGAGCAGTGTGGTCTTCGTCCTGGTTGCGGCACACTGGACCAGCTCTACACGCTCCATCGGGTTCTCGAGGGTTCATGGGAGTTTGCCCAAACAGTCCACATGTGCTTTGTGGATCTGGAGAAGACGTTCGACCGTGTCCCTCGGAGCACCCTGTGGGGGGTCCTCTGGGAGTACGGGGTCCGGGGTCCTTTGCTAAGGGCTATCCGGTCCCTGTACGACCACAGCAGGAGCTTGGTTCGCATTGCCGGTAGTAAGTCAAACCTGTTTCCAGTGCACGTTGGCCTCCGCCAGGGCTGCCCTTTGTCACCGGTTCTGTTCATTATCTTTATGGACAGAATTTCAAGGAGCAGCCAGGGTGTAGAGGGGGTTTGGTTTGGGAACCACAGAATCTCGTCTCTGCTGTTTGCGGACGATGTGGTTCTGTTGGCTTCGTCAAATCAGGACCTTCAGCGTGCACTGGGGTGGTTTGCAGCCGAGTGTGAAGCGTCCGAAGTCAGCACCTCCAAATCCGAGGCCATGGTTCTCGACCGGAAAAAGGTGCTTTACCCTCTTCAGGTCGGTGGAGTGTCCTTGCCTCAAGTGGAGGAGTTTAAGTATCTCGGGATCTTGTTCACGAGTGAGGGACGGATGGAGCGTGAGATTGATAGACAGATCGGTGCAGCGTCTGCAGTGATGCAGTCGCTGTATCGGACCGTCGTGGTGAAGAGAGAGCTGAGTAGGGGGACAAAGCTCTTGATTTACCGATCGATCTACGTTCCGATCCTCACCTATGGTGATGAGATTTGGCTCATGACAGAAAGAACGAGATCGCGAGTACAAGCGGCCGAGATGAGTTTCCTCTGCAGGGTGGCTGGGCGCTCCCTTAGAGATAGGGTGAGGAGCTCGGTCACTCGGGAGGGCTCAGAGTTGAGCCGCTGCTCCTGCACATCGAAAGGAGCCAGTTGAGGTGGCTCGGGCATCTTTTCCAGATGCCCCCTGGATGCCTCGCTGGAGAGGTGTTCCGGGCATGTCCCATCGGGAGGAGGCCCCGGGGAAGACCCAGGACACGCTGGAAGGACTACATCTCTCGGCTGGCTTGGGAACGCCTTGGAGTTCCCCCGGAGGAGCTGGGGGAGGTGTGTTTGGATCGGGAGGTCTGGGCGGCTTTGCTTGAGCTGCTGCCCCCACGACCTGACTCCAGATAAAGCGGAAGAAAATGGATGGATGGATGGACGTGAGGTGGAGTCCTTCTAATTTTGAACTATGCCATTTTCGCTCTAGACCTCTAGCCTTAACCATATGGAAAAGATATACATACATTTTCTAAAGTTTGTATCTGTTCTATCTGGAACTTTTTTTTGTGATGTCACCAAATGACATCATAACCATCAAGCCCTTTAATTTGGTGTATTACACGACATGTTTTACTCAAATGTGAAAATTGACCCACTTTGGGTCATCTTTGACCTCAAGGTAAACCTTAAAGTTGATGTCCGATCACTTATCCCAGGTAACAGCTTATATGCAAGGCCATTCACTATATCCATGCCAAATTTGGAGGCAAAATGTCAAAAATTGCGACTCGGACGTTGTTTTGTTGAATTTAGTGTTTGACCTTCCTGTGACCTTGATCTTTGACCCTGAGCTTGATCCTTTTGTATGCTGAAAGGTATGTTGATAGGACTGCTATATATGAACTTACAAGAGTCTGCAATAATGATTTACAAGGTTTGTTACACCCTTAAACAAATGAAAATTTTGCCAGATTTTTCATGATCATGTCATCACATGATGTCATAAGTTTTATATATATATATATATATATATATATATATATATTCCAGATCCCCTCATCAAGCCTTTTGATTTGGTGTATTACAAGACATGTTTTACTGAAATCTCAAATTTGTCTTAATTTAGGTCGCATTTGATCTCAAGCGAAACCCAAGGTCAAGGTCCATTCTTTATCCCAGGTAATGGTTTATGGTAAGGCCAGTCACTATATTCATATTGTTGTTTGACCTTCCTGTGACCTTGACCTTTGGCCTTGACCTTGACCCTAATTGACCAGTCTCTGTTTGACCTTTGTTTGACCTCAGTCTTTGTTGACCTCATTATGTAACCTCTTTTTGACCCCAATCTCTGTTTCATCTGTTTGTGTGACCTCTGTCTGACCTAAATCTGTTTGATCTCATCGTGTGTGACCAATGTTTGACTTTGGTTTCTGTTTGACCTCAGTCTTTTTTTGGCCTCTGTTTAACCTCAGTGTCTGTTTGATCTCATCATGTGACCTGTTTGACCTCTGTTTTACCTCGGTCTCTGTTTGACCTCAGTCTCTGTTTGAGCTCATCATTTGACCTCTGTTTGACCTTAGTCTCTGTTTGATCTAATCTTGTGACCTCTGTTTGATATATGTTTGAGCTCTGCTTGAGGTCTGTATAACCTCATCATGTGACTACAGTCGCTGTTTGACCTTTGTTTGTCCTCAGTCCCTGTTTGACATCATCATGTGACCTCAGTTTGACCTCTAATTGACCTCAGTCTCTGTTTGACCTCATAGTGTGACCTCTTTTTGATCTATGTTTGACCTTGGTTTCTGTTTGACCTCTGTGTAACCTCATTGTGTGACCTCACTCTGTTTGACCTCTGTTTGATGTCATCTTTTGACTTCACTCTCTGCTTGACTTCTGTTTCATCTTTGTTTGACCTCTGTGTGACCCCAGTCTCTCGTTGAATGTTTGACATCATCCTTTGGCCTCAGTTTCTGCTTGACTTTTGACTGATCTCTGTCTGTGTTTAGCCTCTGTTTGAGCTGAGTCTGGGTTTGACCTCATTGTGTGACCTCAGTCTCTGTTTGACCTCTGTTTAACCTCAGTATATGTTTGGCCTCATCATGTGACCTGTTTGACCTCTGTTTGACTTCAGTCTGTTTGATCTCATCATGTGACCTGTTTGATCTATGTTTGACATTGGTCTCTGTTTAAACTCTACTTGAGCTCTGTGTAACCTCAGCATGTGACCTCAGTCTGTTTGACCTCTGTTTGACATCATCACGTGACCTCAGTTTGACCTCTGATTGTCCAGAGTCTATGTTCGATGTCATTGTGTGACCTCTGTTGACCTCAGTCTGTGTAACCTCATCATGTGAACTGAGTCTCTTTGACCTCTGTTTGACCTCAGTCTCTGGTGACCTCATCATTTGAACTCACTCTGTCTTTGACCTCTGTTTGACCTCAGTCTCTGTTGACCTTGTCTTGTGACCTCTGTTTGACCTCAGTCTCTTGATATCATCATGTGACCTCTGTTTGACCTAAGTCTCTTTGAGCTTATTGTGTGACCTCAGTTTGACCTATGACCTTGGTTTCTGTTTGACCTCTGTGTGTAACCTCATCCTCAACCTCTTGTGACCTCTGTCTCTGTTTGACCTCACTCTCTGAACTCATCGTGTGACCTCAGTCTCTGTTTGACCTGTCTGTGTGACCTCTGTTTTACCTTGGTCTCTGGTTCTGTTTGACCTCAGTCTTTGTTTCTCCTCATTGCATGACCTTTGACACCCTGTGACCTCTGTTTGAGCTCATCATGTGACCAGTCTCTGTTTGGCCTCGGTTTGACCTCATCATGTGACCTGAGTCTCTGTTTAACCTCTGTTTGACCTCAGTCTGTGTGACCTCAGTCTCTGTTTGACCTCAGTCCCTGTTTGACCTGTGCTTGGCCTCAGTCTCCATTTGAACTCGTGACCTCAGTATCTGTTTGACCTCAGTCTGTTTAACCTCTGTTTGACCTCAGTCTGGGTCTGTCCTTATCGTGTGACCTCTGTTTGACCTCAGTCTATGTTTAACATCTGTTTGATCTTGGTTTCTGTAGACCTCTGTGACCTCCATTTGACCTCAGTCTGTGTTTGACCTGAGTCTGGGTTTGACCTCATCATGTGACCTAAGTCTCTGTTTGACCTCTGTTTAACCTCAGTATTTGTTTGGCCTCATCATGTGATCTGCTTGACCTCTGTTTGACCTCAGTCTGTTTGATCGCATTGTATGCCCTGTTTGATCTATGTTTGACCTTGGTCTCTGTTTAACCTCTGCTTGAGCTCTGTGTAACCTCAGCATGTGACCTCAGTCTCTGTTTGACCTCACTTTGACCTCTGATTGTTCTCATTCTCTGTTTGATGTCATTGTGTGACCTCTGTTTGACCTCAGTCTCTGTTATACCTCTGTTTGACCTCAGTCTTTGTGACCTCATCATGTGAACTCAGTCTGTCTTTGACCTCTGTTTGACCTCAGTGTCTGTTGACCTCACCATTTGACCTCTGTTTTACCTCAGTCTCTTGATATCATGTTACCTCTGTTTGACCTATGACCTTGGTTTCTGTTTGACCTCTGTGTAACCTCATCATGTGACCTATGTGTCTGTTTGACCTCTGTTTGACAGTCTCTGAACTCATCATGTGACCTCAGTCTGTTTGACCTGTCTGTGTGACCTCATTGTGTGACCTCTGTTTGACCTAATCATGTGACCTCTGTTTTACCTTGGCCTCTGTTTCTGTTTGACCTCGGTCTCTGTTTCTCCTCATCGCATGACCTCTGTTTGACCTGTCTCTCTTTGACACCCTGTGACCTCTGTTTGATCTCATCGTGTGACTTCA
This sequence comes from Thalassophryne amazonica, assembly GCF_902500255.1. Lineage (NCBI taxonomy): Eukaryota > Metazoa > Chordata > Actinopteri > Batrachoidiformes > Batrachoididae > Thalassophryne > Thalassophryne amazonica. Next base: position 16,827,930 of record NC_047104.1, read on the forward strand.
GTCTCTGTTTGGCCTCTGTTTGACCTCATTATGTGACCTCAGTCTCTGTTTAACCTCTGTTTGACCTCAGTTTGTGTGACCTCAGTCTCTGTTTGACCTATGCATTTATTTTTACACATTTTGTATTTTGAACCGGTCTCAGACTGTCTGTGTGTAAATGGAACCACCAGGAATGAAAAGAAAGATTAAGGTCATTGAAAACATCAAAAGGAGTGGGAAACTCTCAAATGAAAGGAAAATGTTGCAAGAAGCAGAATGTAGAAGTGCATGGATTTTCTGTGTAGGCTCTCAGTTGTCCAGGTGGTTTCCATAGTAGAGAAGCTTGAATCTTCGACTGGACTGGGTTGCTTAACGCGAGGACGTTTCGCTTCAAATCGCAGAAGCTTCCTCAGCTAAAATTCTTGCTCTGGTAGTCTGACTTCTGTCTGACCCTTGTCGAGAAGAACAGGAGCCACAAAAGGTGGAGTTTTAAACCGAACCAGACCCCTCCTACAGAGGGGCAGACTGCTGTTGGCTAGTGATTAAACAATTGCTGAATTGCTGAATCACAATTGCCATTTGCCATTTGAACAAACTCGTCCTAGGGATTTCATCCAATCATCTTCAAATTTGGTCAACATCATGACCCCATGGTGATCAAAAGTTATCAAAAGAATTTTGATAGGTCAAAAGACGTGGCTGCTAGGGTTCGTCAAACTTTGGCGAGTATTTCGGAGCACGCCGTTTCACTTCGAACGGCTGTCATGCCCACATACTTAATCGTAGATCCTTCAAACTTGCTGGACATGATGACGGCTCCGCCCTGAACGTCTGCATATATTAACTTCTCACTGAATGCATAGCGCCTACGGTGGTAACAGGAAATGTCCCATTTTTACTTAAACAGGTACTGATGTCACATAGTTAACCCCATCAACTTCATTCCACTTCTAAAACATGCAGAACACGTTGGTGAATGTAGGCGATGACCGCCATGAAGCTATGAGTAATGATGTCCGTGTGGCGGTGTGCTGAATATCGCCCTTCCCATAGGGGTTTTTTGGAGTAGGGAGATGAAAATTGGTACACGTGTGTGAATTGCATAGACGTACAAAAAAGTCTCTTGCACCATTGGTCTACTCCAAACAGGAAGTCACCCATTTTGAATATTCATGTCATTTTGGCGTGATTTCCACACGTTGTATTTGAACGAACTCCTCCTAGGGATTTTGTCCTTAAAATTTCTTTCAGATCATCCAGAGACTATACTGATCAAACGTTATCGAAAGCTTTTTTCTATGTTAAAGGGTGTGGCCGCTATGGCGCCGCCATTTTGACCCTTCGCCATGGAACATTATACTTAAACTGGAACTGATGTCACGTAGTTAACCCCATCAACTTGATTCCACTTCGAAAACATGCAGAACTAGTTGGTGAATGTAGGTGATGATCACCGTGAAGTTACGAGTGATGGCGTCCGTGTGGCGTTGTGCCAAATATCGCCCCTTTGCCATGAAATTACGTTCTTCCTTTTGACTGCTTTAATTTTGTCATATCATCATGAAAATTGATGCACAGGTCAAGCACAACAACCTGTCACAATTCATAGGAGTGTTGCCCATGGGCGGGGCAAAATGCCTCAATAGCGCCCCCTTGCATCTTTCAAAAACCGCTCCTACTTTTTTTGGAGTAGGGAGATGAAAATTGGTACACGTGTGACTTGCATAGACGTACAAAAAAGTCTCTTGCACCTTTGCTCTACTCCAAACAGGAAGTTGGCCATTTTGAATTTTTGTGTCATTTTGGCATTATTTCCATATGTTGTATTTGAACGAACTCCTCCTAGGGATTTTGTCCAATGCACTTGACATTTCTTTCAGATCATCCAGAGACTATACTGATCAAAAGTTATCGAAAGCTTTTCTCTATGTGGAAGGGTGTGGCCGCTATGGTGCCACTATTTTGAACCTTCGCCATGGAACATCAAGTCATGATAACTCCTTCATGCTTTGCCTGATTGACTTGAAACCTCACGTGTGTGATGAGGGTCAGCCCCTGACCACACCTGGCCCCTCTGTTTGTGCACTGAGCGCACCCTAGTGGATGAACAATCACCTTCTCCTAACTCCAGACATTGTCTGATTTGCTTGAAACATGAACTGTGTGATGAGGGTCAGCCCCTGTATGCACCTACCCACATCTAGTAACAAGGGGATGCGCTGGCCTGAGTAGGCGGTCGCGTGGCACAAGGGCCCATAAATGACTGCTTGCAGTCCTAGTATTTATATTGTAATGGCTTGGTAAAACAGTTGCATATTCTTTCCTTCTTATGAGTAGCTGTAAAATTATATTTATGACAAATTTAACATCTCGTTATAATCGTTCAGATGAGCTGCGCTGTGTGTGCTGAAGCAATCACTCGCACTCACGTGCAGAGGTTTTTAATTGTTTGCGCAATGTTCAGGTGAAGTTCACGTTATTAATGCATGATGGAGATTTTGAACATTTCAAAATTTTCTTTGCACACTTGCATGAAGCTGCGCACGGTTTACAACGAGTTTGAGATGAGTATACTCTCCTGCACGGCAGAGTGCGTGCAAGTGTCAGGGGGTGTTAACTGTACTCTTCCATGTGACTGTGCTGGTAGCTGATGTACCTTCCTGGTGGTTTCAGCTGTTGCTGGATTGGTGGTGCGAGAGCTAGTACATACTGTTCTTTAAGTAGCATTGTGCATTGTGAGACAATGGCCAAACTATTCAAGTTAGTGGACTCTACTGAATGTCAGCTATAGAGTGCCTGACCACAGCCTGGAATAAATGTGTTCTGTGCCAGGAAGATAGAGATGAGATACTGAAATGTCCAGTTAATTCAACACGTGGCAGAGATGTGGAAGGATACAAGACCCATAGCTGAACTTCTTGTATCACCAAAATCTACCATGGCCTGTCGTGAACTCCTCTGCTGTGGATGCAAGAAGGGGTGTAGCGAAAAGTGCAAATGTTTCAAGGCAGAGCTTAAAGATACAGTCATCCTAATTCAAACATTTGACCTAATGGTTGCACTAGAGGGAAGGTCCTAGGGTCTCCAAATTTAGTAGACTTCATCCTCAGGGGGCCATGAATGTTTCCACATAATTTGAAAAGAATCAGATGAAAGTTCTTGGAGTTAAGGCACTAATGTGAAAACTCTGCAGTGGTGGACACGGTGGCGGTCCACCCTGACTCATCGTTTGGGAATATAAATAGTACCACTGCATTCCTCACCCTTAAAAATGTACGACTAGGCACCAGGATCAAGACCCTTGGAGGTCTAGAGCCTGAGCTACTAATAAAAAAACAATGCATCGCTGCCATCTTGGAAAATGGCCGCCTCTGTGATGCCCCGATCGCCAAAAATTATCTTTAGGGTACTCTCGAACACTGTGACAAATTTCATGCTTTTATCCTCAAAGTCCAGCCCAGTCTCACGGCAAGTCATGATTCAGCAGCACGAAATATACATTAATCTATTGGTTCGTGATATTGTGATGAAAAGTGCCTCATTTTTGTCATGGCAGCACAATTTCATTCTAATTCATTCTGTGATGGCTGCACAAAATTAAAAGTGAAGCGGGGGGTCGGGGTTGTTATGGTTAGGGTGAGGGGAAGGAGTAAGATTAGGTTATGGTTAAGGTTAGGGTTGGGGGTAGGAGTAGGATTAGTAACAGTGAGTAAAAAAAAAAAAAACCCCGTCATGAAAATTTGACTCATTTCGTCACCGGAGCACGAAAAATAAAACGTGAGACTGGGCTGCAAAGTCACGATTCATCCACATATCTGCTCCACTATGTAGGGGTTGACAGGTATGTGCATCATGCACTCAAGGACGTGCACAGAATTAAAGAACCTCAAAGTCAGAAAAGAGCAGTCTTTAATATCTTTAATATGATGTAAGCATGCGAGCAAAAAACATTTTGAGTAGCACAGTTCCTGCAAGAATCTAATGTTATTTTCACCCCTTGTGATGTTGTGATACAGTTTATAATCCTTTGATATTTGAATGATATCGCACAGAGGATTACATACTTTGTAAACTGCAAACAGACTGGCAGAATAATTATCAGCCCCTAATCAAATACAAGCCCAAGTTGTATAACTACTGGTGGCTTCTCTCACTAGTGTCCTTCAGTTTTTGAGAACTGCCTAAATGATACATTTACTGTACATTTCTTAATGATTGATATAAATTGGCCTGTAAATTAAGTCCAAGTCAGATTCTGTGACTTTGAAATATTCAAGTGTTAATGCCCTGACTTGTCTCAGGAAAAGTGGCTACAAAAGTTATGATTTAACCTTTATGTTTAGAATAAATTGAACCTGTTCCAGCTTTCTTTTGGATTGTGTTGCAGGTGTGAAATTCAGGAATACATGTGAAACAAGTGAAATGAAGTGGTCGACACAAAACATGAAAACATGAACTGTCTTGATACTGTCTGCAATGAAACAGAAGTCAAAATTAATGTATTTTTATGCCTTTTCCATATCATCCCAACCTTTTTTGATTTGGGGATGTACATCTGCATTTCACAGTATAAAAACACGAGCCTACAAATATTGTTATTTGTTTTGTATTAATAGTATTTCTAGCATACAGATAATGTGTTTGGACCTGTTTTGTTGTTTATTTGTTCATACACATAGACAAAAAAAAAAAAAAAAAAACGGACTGGAGGTCACTTCAGACTGTAGTGTGAACGTGGTCATATTCCAAGACTTTTATCTCTGCGGTCTGAATCGTGGAAACTCGTCCGTGCTTAAAAATTACCTTAATATATGATCTTTTTTTCCCCGGTTTTAAGTCAAACGTTGGGTTTGGGGTTTCAGGCAGGACTGTGGTCGTGGAGCCATTCTCGAACGCCTTTATTCCTGATTTGTTGCGTAAGATCGCAGCTCTCCTCCAGGCCCCGCTGTCTGCGTTTTACTTCATTAAACTGCGGTGTCGGTATAAAAACACTGATGGTATTTGATTCGGCCCTGGACAGAGGGCACGGCTGAACGGGACTGCGACAGGAACCGGCGACATGGCTCGACCACGGCTGCGGGACTACCAGGCGGGGGATCTGGTGTTCGCCAAGATGAAGGGATACCCGCACTGGCCGGCGAGGGTGAGTGGGGCGCGCGGCCGGGCAGCAGGCGCGGGGAGGCGGCTGCAGCGGCACCGAGGAGCCGCTGCTCCGCCGGAGCGGGGACGGGAGTCGGGCTCCAGGCTGGAGGAGCGGCAGGTTTCTACGTGGTCGGTTTGTGGTTCTGATGTTTAACCTCAGGTAACCCCGCGTGTTCTAAGTCGCGTGATGATTTAGGTAGAGCCGCATTAAAACTGCAGGGGGCGCTCGTCCGCTCTGTAACCCCATATATGTGCAGGCAGAAATATTATGAACTAGAAGAGCACTCAGAGCGCATCCCTCAACCAAGACCCGTAATGCAACACAACAATCCTCTGGTTGGTCCGCTGCCTTTTCCACCCTAGCGGAGGAGGCGGGACCAGCCAGAAATAACCCTAAAGGGTCTTTCACACTGCAAGCGTTGAGGGCGTCAAGACACATTGCGGATCGCTCTAAAAACCATTATTTTCAATGAGACACTTCAACCCAATACACCTTTCATCACTGTGCACTGTGACGTAGCTTCTCTCTGTCCAACAGAAATGAGGCATTAGGCCAAAACACGGAAGACTACAGTGCAGAAACGTGTCACAGAACTGCTCATTTATACACAGCAATTTTTTTAACCTCAAAATTAATTTCTGATTACTGTAAAAAAAAAAAAGTTTCTTACATTAGAACACTTGTACAGAAGCATATTGCATTCACTGGATAAAAAAAAAATTTGACTGCTAATCTCGTAATTATGAGAAAAGTTCAGGGGCCTCGTGTACAAAGATGTGTGGACTTTCTCCTAAAAGTTGGCGTATGCCAAAACCTTGAATCTCACCACACGCTTCCATACATATATTCAGATGTATGAAAGTGCGTAGGCATGAATTCACACATGTTCTGTTTGTACATCCCACCGAATGTGGAATTAAACGTGGAACCAAACTCCTCCCTGACCACGCCCTATTGAAATATGAAATTATACGTCAATAGGCCCTTTGAGCAGGTATTCCCCATGACATCACATCATGACATCACATCAGACAACATGAACACAGGAAGGAAATGATACTACAGATGACTGGAAATTATGTGGAGACACACAGGGACAGTTTATTTGGTACGCTGTTAAATGGATTAATCATGAAACTTGAAAAATGTTCATGGGAGCTATGGAGCGTGTTTGTGAGGCTGACACACAGAACAGCGTGCACATACTGACGTTAAGGTGAGGCGGACACAGTGGCGGCGCAAGGAAATTTTTGTTGGGGGAGCTGAGGGGGGGCTGGGGTAAAAGTTGGAGGGGCTCCACAAAATGTCGTTGAAATGAACAATATATAGTAAATTGCTTTATAAATACCAAGTCACCCGTGCTTAGTCACCCGTGCTCCTCTAAAATGTGGTATCAGTGCACACACACATCACTTAGAATGATTGCAAGTTCAGTAAACTTACACATAGGTATACCAACTGATTTCATTGAAGTGGTGCTCAAGACAATGCATGGAATCAACCTTACACAAATCGTCTATAACAAAGATTTACTGCCAATTTAACACAGAGGTCATAACCATTCGATAAAAGTAAGTAAAAGATATAGCCTGAGAAATTTAGTTGTAAACATTATACAAAAAAGTGATTCATGTATACAATCCAGCCCAAATATCCTTTGTTTGTACACGTGCTTTGTGATCCACAAACACAAATTTCTGATTTGTAACTTGCTTGTGGGTTTTTACAAATAAATGTTTATTTGCAAAACTGAAAATTCTGTTTGTGAAGGGTGATTCAGCATTGGTGAATCACCGAACACATACATCCATCACTTTGCTCAGTCACGTAATATTGAGACATTCTCAGCTCAAAACTGCAGTTGAGATCCACAAATATGTCAGTCGCTATTCACATTATTGGCAGAATTATTGGGGGGGGGGGGGGGGGGGGGGGGGCTTGGCTCATTATTGGAGGGGCTTAAGCCCATCCAAGCCCCCCTTGGCGCCGCCACTGGACGCACTTCTGCTGACAGTGTGACATTCACAATTGACACACACATTTATTGACAAATACTGAACACAGGAAGCCTGTTAAGAAGCTCTGCAGCTCACCATCAAGCAAAAAAAAAAAAAGATATTAAAAATAATAATAAAAACATACTTGAATGTGCACATGCCCAAATTTGTCTGCGCTGGTTTTCACTCGGAATAATTCACAAATTACCTAATTTAACACAACCAGCTCCCCGTAGCTCACCGTGCCAGCTGCCTGATGCACATTTATGCATCACATGATTTGAACATTGATGGAATGAAACTGTTTCCTATTATGAGAAACAAACTCATCACGTGATGGCACCTTTATAGCAAAATGTGTGTTAACAGTTAATAGCTCTGATTACATTCGGGAAACTGACTCTCGCTGTAAAATGTGCTGTAATGTTGGAATGTACCTAGATGACATTTGAATGATTGCGGCTCGGCACATGCCTGACCAATCAGCCAGCACACGCAGGAATACCCCTGATGCCAGGAAGCCCAGTGTGGTCAGCACCTGTGTGCGCACAGACAAACCCTGGATCCTCACTGTATTGCGTTCTTTGCCGGTCACAGTTCTGTGCACAACTCCAGCCACAGTGGTAATTGAAATTGGTTTCAGAGAAAATTATCCTCATTTGGAAGTAAATCCTCGTGTTCCCTGAATACACGCTCAAGGTCCTCTAACAACGCTAACACAGCTACTGTCATTTCAGCTTGTAATTACATCAGAGTATGTGATTGCCTTTAATGTTATGATCAGGACAGAGTAATTACTAAAATATGAATTTGACTAGTGATTGTGAATGTTTTAAAATTGTGCGCAATAGGTGCAGGGCTTCAACCTGTGCAAATGTCTTTTTGACTGAACTTTGAACTCATGGACATGTTTAATGATCCATTCATTTAATGTTAAAATATAAAAAAATTAAATAGCTTTTTATAAATAATAAAATAGTTGCTATTTAAAGAGCATTTGTTTTATTTAGAAGCGTAGCAGCAGGTGTTTGTTTGCTGGACTCTCAGCACATTTAACGAGTTGAAAGTCTCCTCTGCAGTTTTGACCTCTGGTGGAGTATTTGAAGACAGTTTTCTCCCATTTTGAAAAGCAGAGATGTTTTCTGACTGGACTTGAGGATTTGGCGTTCAGTCATCACTGGAAGTTTTTGAAGTGCGTCTGTATTTAGGTTGTCTGCACATCAAACGTTCCTGATTGTGGGGCAAATTAAAAAATACTTAAAATATAAAGAAACACTAAACAGTTAAAAAAAAAAAAGGGTAGCAGCTAAAAGGCTAAGCTAACGTTAGCCAAGCTTTAAAACTTCAGCAGTGCATTAACGTCAAGTTTTATTTTAAAATTATTCTCACTTCAGACAAATTTGCAGAACTAAGCTCCGTTGCACAAACTCTGTGTTTTGTACATATCCAAAAGTGAGGAAATTCAGATTGAGTTGGTCTGCTGCATCATCCAAGTTCCCTGTCTCGCTCTGCCCTGGAATGAGGCCTGAACTCCGGCTCCTCTGTGCGGCTCTGCACGCTGTCACGGTTTGACTGATCCCACAAACTCATCAGCCCTCCCTCAGCTCAGCGTCACTCCGAAAAGTCGCTGGAAAAAAACCTTCTCCCATCAGGGTGATGGGAGACTCGTTCTACTGCTGTTTTTTTTAAAAAGCTTTTAAAAGTCAAATATTGACTTTTTAACCTCTTAAAATATTCCTTGATTTGCACAACTTCTGCTCTTAAAATTAATATATTGTTTTGATTGATAGAGGGCTTTATTGAACATATGTAACACAACTTCAAATTATAAAGAACAAAATGCTCATATGGCCAAGGGTATTTTAGCGTTGCTTTATATTTGTAGATTTTGTTTGGCTCATTTGACCAAGTGACAAATAACCCAACACAGAATAAAAGACTATTGTACCAATCGTCTTCCCCAACATGTCTTGGTCAACCAAGGAAAAGACATTTTGCCTGGAGGCCTATTTTACCAACAAATCATACCATTTGGAGCATAACTTTGAAAGAACATGATTTTTATGCAAAGCGACCAAGATAACTGAAACTTTGGGGAGTGAATGTACCAGAGATGATTTCTCTGCAAGGGAAGCTCAGCTTCCCCTAAAATATTAAAAATGAAATGGTCAAATATGTACAGTTGTGTAACATTTCATTGACTGCAAATGTGTTAGAACACGTCCATCTCAAAGACAAGTTTGTTCAGAATCAGCTATTTATCACATCGACTGACTTGATTTTGTTAACTTCTTATATATTACCGTGGCGTCAATGTCATAGATTTCAAGAAATTGTTTTCCTATAACGGTCTGTGGTCAGTGCATTGAGCATCCGTTAACTTCAATGGGACGGCTTGGAACAGTTTTTTATACCCCGCGCGGCGCTTGCGAGGTGGGACATATAGCATCCGGGTTGTCCGTCCATCTGTCTGTCTGTCTGTCCGGCCGCAGTTCGTTCGCCGCAACATAGCTCGGCACCTATTGTTCGCAAAAACGTCATAAAAAAACTTTGATATTATTCTGTATCCTGCTGCTGAAGAGCTACAAGCGTCCAGCCGCTCGCACTGTGTCTGTGCAAGCACTGCAGAGCTGTCTTGTAATGTTTTTTGCTGTTGTTGTTTTTGTTTTGTTTTAAAACTTAATTTGTAAAAAAAAAAGCCATTTTCAAAGCCAAAAAGTTGATTTGACAACCATCTGATATAACCGGAGTCAAAATAAATAGAACACTGCCATCTACTGGTGCCCAGACGCTTAGTACTTAGGGCGAATACTGCCATGAACACTACTGACCAGTAGATGGCAGCAGAGGCCTGAAAAACGTGCCAAAACAAAATCCCAGATAATCCGTGTCTGCTACATTTAAAATGCGTGACATTTAACAAACGCAAATACAATAATGTCTATAAACCCAGAGAATATATTCACGAGAGTTTTAGGCACTGGAGTTGTTTTCCATGGAGCCTGAACAGAGTGTCTGAAATGCATTTGTCCTGTCCTGAACGTACTGAGATTACCCATAATGCACTGCTGGGCACAGCATGTGCTCACAAAACCTTAAAAATTAGCACATTACTTTAAAATTAAAACATATATCTGATGTTTTCACTTTATAAAACTTCAGGCATGACAGTAATTTGAACCATAAGTTAAAAATGTATGCCTCTGGATGACTTGGGTGATCTTGCCAGCGTATCAGTATGGTGTTAAAGAAAATTATTTTTTTGTTGTTGTTGTTGTTATTTGTGACCAGTTCTTCTTTGCCTGCAGAGGATAGAGTGGTTTGTCCTGCAACTAGCTCGCTTCGGTTTGTAGAGGGTAGAACTACACATCTCTTACGAAACTTTCAACAGGTAGGTCTCAACTGATCTTAAATTTTAAAAATGTTTGCTGTTGTTCAGCTTGGTTTACTATGTTATCGGTCTAAAAGTTATCGGACGACAATTCATGGGAAGGTAATTAGTCCAATAATGGTTTTTAAAGTTATCTAAAAAGATAATCCGATAATGAAAACATTATCTTCGATAATTATCTATTATCGGAAGTGTGTCCACCACTGCATACAAGTACATATTACTGCACTTTACATGGAAAATAATACTGCACGCGGGGCATTTCGTGAGGGATGTCTCTAGTTTTCATTGCCTTGAAACTCAATAAATGCCAGAATTTTGTAGTGCCCCATACACTCAGTGTCTCTGGGGGTGAATGGAGCTGTGGGCTGGCTTGGACACTGAGCTTCCGCATGATGATTGGAGGATCAGTTGAAAGGTTAAATCCCATTTTGATTGACAGCTATTTTGAGATATACACTGTCACTTAATGATCGAGAGCTCAGTCCCATCGTGGATTTTGCAACTAAAGTTGAAAGACAAACTGTAACAGATTTCTTGGTATTTGCTTGGGGAAATTACATGACCATTTCTATTGTTCATTTCTTGCACTGTAAATAAAACACACTCATAGTATTTCCTTGTTTCAGTTTAACATGTTATAGTGTGTGGGTAGGGGAAGTTGGGATTTTCACAGCATGCAGTGATTAGCATGTTTGCTGATAAAAGTACCAGTTAATGCTGTTTCTTGCATGTTCTGTGGTTTATATTCATTGCTGTTACTATTCTTTATGTCTTCTGCGTTACCGTTGTAACCTGAAGTATTTGAGTGTTAACACAGCTAATGACCTTCCATCAGCACACGTACAGTGTTAGTGTTTATTGATGAAGGGTGTGGTTTCTGTGTTGTGCGATGTTTGGGGGCAGGAGAACAGCCACTAAATTGAGGTTGTCTCTCAGTCTGAGTTATTGTTATCTGATACAATAATTTCACATTTCATTGTTTAGTTTAATGTCGTCTCCTTAGTTTGTTCAATCATTTATAATGTTGGCTAGGTCAGAGTAAACTAGGCAGATAACAGGGTGCACACAGGATGGCAGACAGTTCTAATATTGTCGACCTGATTTTGTCAAAGCCATTTGATAGTTTTCCTTACGAGGAGAAACTTAGAATTAAACATCAGGGCAGCTCAACACCTAAGATTGATTTGGTGCAAAAAGTAGGGAACAGTAACAGGTCTTTCTTCTGGGATGACACAGTTATACCTGGCTGAATGGAAGTGTTGTGACAGAGAAAATGTACTGTTGGCCATGCCTCTTGATGACACCATCTCAGGGATGTCTTGTCTGTCTGTCTAACTTTGAGTGGTCATATAAAAGGAACGGAAAGAGCAATGAACATATGAGTGCATGTGCCATTGAGAGGACACTGGTCACGTTCCTGGAAAAGACGCCTACTTGTACATATCGTCACAGACCCATTTCTTGAAAAGGAATGGAGGGCAGAATTTACAATAACATAAATCTATAATTTATGTAGGTGACAATAAGCTTCCCCTCTTAGAAAGACCAGCAGCCACCACTGGATCATACACAGCCGAAGTTTGCTGGACCTTTGGAGGATTTATTACAATTTTTCTGGGGGGTTTTTTTTTTGGGTGGGGGGCGGGGGGTCCCCCCACCCCAAGTACTTGGTACAAACACAAAGTACAAGTGCTTTGGTACTTGTAACACCTATGCTTCTACATACAGGCCATACATGCATTTTGCAACTGGCTTGTTTCTGTTGAAGATTTAACATAATACAATAAGTTTACATACTCAGAAAGAATGAGAACAATTTGAACATATTTCTGAAGCCTTTTAACTAAAACAGTCCAGATTCAATTTAATCCAGTTGTGAATGTCAGCTATATTATAATAGCCAGTGGCCTCTGTGTGTGTGCGTGTGTGCGTGCGTGCGTGCGTGCATGCGTGCGGCTTTGTGACGCAAACAACTGGGTGAGCCATCATTTGCCATTTCGTATGCTTATGTATTTTGGGTTGGAAAGTTGATAAAGACTAATATTTTTAGAGAAATTAGCAATTTTGGCTAACTAATAACCAATGGATGCTGTGCTGCAATGCACCATGGGAGTTTGGGGTTTTGAGAATTTAAATGTTGTTATTGTGGTTTATGTTAGTTTAACAGTGTTGTTAGTGTTGTTGGTTTATTGTGTTTTTGTAGCTCAGTTGGTTTTATCAGTTTAGATAAGACTCATCTTGCAATTACCATGAGTGAGTTAAGTTTTACGTTGGAACCTTCAGTGAAATCTTTAGTGGTTTTAATGTATTCTGCCACTGTCTTTGTCACATTAAAACCACCTGCTTACAGCAGCTGTGCATGCGTGTGTGCGTGCAACGTCGATCAGGGACAGAGCACAGCTGACGTTTGCCGTTTGGTGTGCTTATGTGTTTTGGGTCAAGGATGAATGGTGCCAAAGCGGAATACTGATAGGACTAATAGTTTTGGAGAAACTACAAATATTACCAAACATTACTAATTACATTTTGGACTAACACGCCTTTCCAGGAGGGGGCAGTAAATCATCTTCATCTTAAAACCGTGAGTGTAAGTGCATATAATTGTAAATACATAAAAAATACATGGATAAAATGGTAAATTGACTGCATTTATATAGCGCTTTTCCTTCTGCATCAGATGCTCAAAGCGCTTTACAATTAATGCGATGTGAGGGTGCAGCCATACAAGGTGGATGGATGACACAAGAAAGTGAAAACACTTATTTCCATTGTGATCCATTTAAAAATCAAATGACAAAATAGATGTAATAATAAAATGAAAATAATAATGATACTAATAACAGTGTGTATATGATAACAAGAACCTAAACAGTTTATAAATACATTAAGATAGTAAATTAACATTACATCTGTAATTTATGTCTGTAGCATGGCCCAGGCACAGGGTCACCCCTTTGAGTCTGGTCTGCTTGAGGTTTTTCCTCAGAGGGTTTTTCCTTACCACTGTTACTCTGGGGGTTGGTAAGGTTAGACCTTACTTATGTGAAGCACCTTGAGGCAACTCTGTTGTGATTTGGCGCTATATAAGTGAAATTAAATTGAAAAAAACATTAACAATCACATAATTAACCCTATAACGCCAGGTGTATCATATCTGATACAGGATTTTCTGAGATGTCTGCTTCATCAGTGTGATATTTTCTCCCCAGAAAACCCATCGTATACAATGAGATACTTGTAGTGCACAGACAAACCACCAGATGTCAGTATCTTATGCATCAGAGGGCCTTCAGATGAGACATTCATAATGGCTGCCTGAAACAAGTGATCCACAGTAATTTCCCTAAGAAAATGCAGCATTTTATAGGTTTGAAATGTTATGTTTGCTCTGGATTTAAAATTGATGTTTTTATGCTAGAACGCCCAATGTAGCAGATATGATACAAATAAAAACTCATATATGCAAAAAGGTTTTTTTTTGGGGGGGGGGGGGGGGGGTTGTTAAAAGGTCCAATAAAGTTTTAATAAAGAGGTTTTTTGAAACTTGTTTAAAAAAATTAGAATTTTCTGACAATTATTTCACAGGGTGGGCTTTATAGGGTTAACAGGAAATAAAAGGGTTGAGTTCCTCTTCTAAAATCTGTTGAGGTCTAAGGTTCTAAAACATTTTGGAATCACACGCCATTCCAACTCATTGCTTAATTTATTACCACCCTTGAAAAATGTCAGCAACCTACTTTATAAACACTCCTCAGCCTAGCTCCCCACAGGCGTACGTTTATGACTCTAAACTTCAAACTTTCTTGGATGATAATCCTCACATTTGTCATCAGATTTTCCAGTTTTAAATTACGCTATAACACTGATGACGTTCATGTAGGATCTACAGTGCATCCAGAAAGTATACACAGCGCTTCACTTTTTCCACTTTTTCATCCATTCCAAAATGGATGAAATTATTTTTCTCCTCAAAATCCTACTCACAATAGCCCATAATGACAACATGAAAAAGTTTTTTTTTTTTTTTTTTTACAAATGTATTAAAATAACTAAGAAATCACATGCATCACATGCACAATCACAAGTATTCACAGCCTTTGCTCAATACTTTGTTGATGCACCTTTGGCATCAATTACAGCCTCAAGTCTTCTTGAATATGATGCCATAAGCTTGGTGCACCTATCTTTGGGCAGTTTTGCCCATTCCTCTTTGCAGCACTTCTCAAGCTCTGTCAGGTTGGATGTGGAGCATCTGTGCACAGCCGTTGTCAGATCTCCTCAGAGATGTTCAATTGGATTCAGGTCTGGGCTCTGGCTCAAGGACATTCACAGAGTTGTCCTGAAGCTACTACTTTGATATCTTGGCTGTGTGCTTAGGGTCATTGAGAGCTGAATTATGAACTGGCACCCCAGCCTGAGGTCAAGAGCGCTCTGGAGCAGGTTTTCATCCAGGATGTCTCTGTACATTGCGGCAATCATCTTTCCCTCAATCCTGACTTGTCTCACAGTTCCTTTAAATGAAAAACATACCCACAGCATGATGCTGCCACCACCATGCTTGATTGTAGGGATGGTGCCTGGTCTCCTCCGAACATGACACCTGGCATTCACACCAAAGAGTTCAATCTTTGTCCAATCAGACCAGAGAATTTTGTTTCTTATGGTCTGAGAGTCCTTCATGTGCCTTTTGATAAATTCCAGGCAGGCTGCCATGTGTAAGGAGTGGCTTCAATCTGGCTACTCTTTGTAGACAGCAAGGCTTTAGTTTTATTGATAACTGGCCTTCATTCTGGGGACGCTGTGGCTTGCTGATGCCGAACGGCCTTCACCCTACTGGGGAAGGCGCCGCCATCTTGTCTGCGAACATAGATAGTGCTCTACAGGGAGGGTAACGTTAGGATTTTACAGCAGGTCACAGAGCAGGTGATTAGAGACTCTGCAAGAATTCTGACAAATGTGGATGTGGAATCCATTAGCTTAACAGGGAAATTAGTGCAGAAAATCCACTATGGTGATGCACTATCACCATAGTGGATTTTCTGCATAGTTTATCTGCCAGGGAGGGAAATTCAACAAGTTGAGACTGTGGCCTGCTTCTGTAGACGTGTCCATAAAAATCATAGAGGGATATGCTTTGCAAACTTAATATCCATTACTACATTGGATGATGTTGAAATTGAGGATGGCCCGTTGGCTCTTCCAGCAATATCAAAGATTTTGTGTCTGCTACCTACAACTTGCGTGGAATGTTTCAAACCTAAACCTACTTCCAGGCATCTTATATATGTTACTCTGGAACTACCCCTAAATCCAAACAGTCCAACCATCAACCCCACTGAGGTCCTTACTCTGGGTCTCATTAACATAAGATCACTGTCCTCAAAATCATTGTTGATTAATGATCTAATTCTGGATCATCACTTACATATGATTGGGTTATATGAAACCTGGGTTAAACCTATAGCTGTATACCTATAGCTGTATACCTATAGCTATACCCTTAAATGAGGCCTGCCCACTGGCATACACATTTAGTCACATCCCTTGTGATGCGAAGCAAAGCGGGGGTGTTGCCCCCAGGCAGGGGTGGTCAGTGTGGCACAGGAAAGGGAAGTCTGGGGTCCCCTGCTGGAGTTGTGGCGTTCATCTCTAACTTGCTGTTACTGTTCTTTATGTCTTCTGAGTTACCGTTGTAACCTGAAGTATTTGTTTTGCCACAGATAACATTGCAGATAATATTTTGATTATTGGTGACTTTAACATTCATAATATGCATATGTCGCGGATATGAATGAGCGAAGCTTGTCAGCATCTCACCATGTCATTTAGGTTCTTCAGACTTTATTTTGAGTAAATGCTTCACGGGAGCATTAGCATGGCAAAAACCTGTTAGCTTCTGGGGGGCTCCACCCCCTTACTCTCCACCTTTTTAAGTATTTTTCTTTAATTGCTTTTCAGCTGACCCCCTAATTACAGCCCTCTTAACCCCCTGCCACTTTAAGAATTTTTTAATGTAGATGTAAATTAATATTCAAAGTTTTCAGCTAGTTGACAGTAGGGCTGCACAATATGGCCAAATTATCGTATCTCAATATTGTCATATAAATTGTCATGTATATGTCACTTATATACATCCTGTCCATAGTCTTGAGCCGCTTAGGTGGGTAGGGAGAGTTCCCATGGGATAAAAAAGCTTTTGAACCTACCATCCCTGGTTCTCAAAACCAGTCACCTAAGTGGCTCTACTCTCTTTTTTCTTTAAAGATATTTCGGTGTACCTTAGTAAACACTAGTAGAGTTCCACCTTAGATTTGGAATGTATAATAGAAGACATACCTTACTGAATTTTCATATCAATATGATATACGATATATGATTTGACACAAAGTGCAAAAACAGTGAAAATTAAACAAGTCAAGGCTATCACTGACTTCCAGAAAACAACTCCAACAATTCCTAGGTTTCGCTAATTTGTACTGTTTTTTCATTCGCGGGTACAGTCAGGTTGCTGCCCCTTTCACTGCACTCACTTCCTCTAAAGTCCTGTTCCTATGGTCTCCTCAAGCTGACACTACTTTCTCCCTCCTCAAGCAGCGTTTCTCCTGTGATCCTATCCTCACTCAGCTGGACCCGGACCGCCAATTCATTCTCAAAGTGGATGCTTCGGATCTTGGCTGTACTGTCGCAAAGGGCCGAGGGGGACCACCTGCACCTGTGCACCTTCCACTCTCGGCGTCTGACTCCTGCTGAAAGAAATTACGATGTTGGCAATCGGGAACTCTTGGCTGTTAAAGAAGCCCTGTCAGAGTGGAGACATTGGCTGGAGGGAACTGCAGTGCCATTTATTGTGTGGCCTGACAACAGAAATTTAGAATACATTCAGTCTGCAAAACGTCTCAACTCCCGGCAAGCCAGGTGATCACTGTTCTTCAGGTGGTTTAGGTTCCCTATCACCTACCACCCAGAGAAGAGGAATGGGAGACCTTAGACCTCATCCGCCGGTGCTTTTGGTGGCCCTCCATTCAAGCTGATGTCCATGATTATGTCCAAGCCTGTTCCACATGTGCCAGAGGCAAAACGCCGCATCATCCTCCTGCCAAACTCCTCCAGCCCTTCCTACTCTGGGACACCTGTGGTCCCATATTGGGTCGGACTTCGTCACTGCCCTCCCTCCATCCCAGGGTAATACAGTCGTCCTTATGGCTGTGGACCGTTTTTCCAAGGCAAGCCCATCTTGTGGCCCTGCAGAAGCTGTCCTCTGCCCAGGAGACCACAGAGCTCCTGGTACACCATGTCGTCCAGCTGCATGGCATTCTCCAGGACATCGCCTCTGCCCGAGGTTCCCAGTTCACCTCGCAAGTCTGGAGAAGTTGGGGGCCTCGGTCAGCTTGTCCTCCGGGTTCCATCCTAAAACTGACGTACAAGCGGAACAGACCAACCAGGACCCAGAATCTGTTCTGAGATGTGTCTCCTTGTCACACCCGATGGACTGGAGTCTCCATTTGCCATAGGTGAAGTATGCCCACAACAGTCAAGTCTCATCAGCAACTGGACTCTCTCTATTTGAAGCATTGCTAGGCTACCAACCAACTCTGTTCCTTTCTTGGGAAGAGGATATGACAGTTCCGTCTGTTCAACTTTATCTCAAGAGGTGCTGTTGAGTGTTGAAAACAGTCCGTTCCGCCCTCCTGAAGACCAAGGCCTGGACTCAAAGCCATGCAGACCGACGCAGAATCCTGGCCCTGACTACCTGCCCAGACAGGAGGTATGGCTATCCTCCTGGGACATCCCATTACAGACAGAATCTCAAAAACTGGCACCTCGTTATATTGGCCCATTTGTTATCGACCGGGTGGTAACCCGTCTGCCGTGCGCCTCCGTCCCTACAGATCCATCCTGTTTTTCATGTGTCCCGGCTAAGGCCAGTGCAACAAGTGGTCTTTGTCCACTGGACCCCGCCTCCTCTCCAGATCGTTGAGGGCCATCCTGCCTTGACCGTCAATCGCATCCTGGATGTCCAATGCATGGGTATCAATATCTGGTGGACTGGGAGGGATACGGTCCAGAAGAACGCTACTGGGTGAAGAGGAGTCTCATCCTGGATGCCTCTCTCATTCGGGAATTCTACAGACTCCATCCTGATTGCCCTGGTAGATTGCCAGGGGGCTCCCGTTGGGGAGTGGGGGGGGGGGGGGGTGTTGGTACTGTTGTGGGTTGCCTTGGCCCCTTGCCTTGTCTGTCCTTTTGTGTTGTTTGTCTGTTTTCCCTCCAGGTGGTGCGCAAGCGGAGCTGAGGTAGCTGTTCTCACACCTGTGAGTCATCTGCTTCTCATTATCTGCTGTGCAGTTAAACCTGGTTTCCAGCTCATCAGAGGCAGAATCCTCAGCGATATTTCATAAAGAATTCCTCAGCATGAATCCTGAGCTTCCACAGCTTCTTCACGAGGTAACCTGGCCGCTCTGTTTTCCGCAAAAGAGTTTTTGATATTTTTGGTGTTTCCAGACACCTTCCTCTGCTGGCTTCCACGCCGCAATGCCTGTCATCTCTGCATTCTGCTATGTCTATTCAGGGACGGCTACGGTCACACAGGGATGAAAGTGGTGAAAAACAAAAAGCTGTAACCCAAAATTACCCCCCAACACCCAAATGTTGAATTCTAGAAGCTCTGAAATGCAATCTGGGACTATTCCAGACAATAAACTGCAGTGAGTGCAGCATCCATTTTGGTGAGGGAAAAAAAAAAAAACTTCTTTCTTCAAATCATTCCAGTAGTATTCTGCTCTTACTAGGATGCAGCAGTTTTCTAGTTTGGCAGATAGTTCTGGTGGAAATCACTGAAGAAATTAACACATTGAAAATAGGGTTTGACCAAAACAAACTGCCATTAAACTTAAATAAGACAGGGAGGAAGTGGAGGTGTGAGAGTCACTAGATGTTCACAGGAAAATTTATTTCTATATGTATTTATTTATGTTCATTGTTAGTTGGTTTTATATTTTTCTGTTGTGTTTTTAATCGTTTCTTTTTGTTTCTTTCTCTAAAATTGTTTTGTAGCATTATGCAGTTTATTACTATTATTGTTGTTGCTATTATTATTAATATATAAACAAAATAAATTTTCAAATATTAAAATATTGTAATACATTGTAATACATTTGACTCTTTTACGACAACAAATGCTGAGCCATTAGTTATTATACAGAAAACAAATGCCCACCAACATGGTGAGATGCGAACAGCTTAATGCTAACTTTAACATTGAAAATGCCATAGACATGCTAATGCGTTAGCATCGGTACCGTTTTTAAGTTATAAAATACATCTATCAACTGTTTCAGAAGACCTTAACAGGTTGGTTTAACATAAAAAAGGTAAATATTACTCACAGACATATGCTCTTTAGGGTTTTAGTGGGGAAAAATTAAGATAAAGCGAAATAAAACAAAGAACCAATGAAGCAGCAGGTCGGAACAATGCTTCACTGCTTCAAGCTTCAAAGAAGAGCCGCGTTGCAAAAACGGTTAATTACAGACCCTGCAGGGGTTCTGTAATCAAGGTAGAGACATGATCATTTTCCCGACAAACACCCCCAAAAACAACGGCCGCTCTGAAGTACCATTAAGGGAATTGTTAAGCAAAAAGGCTATTGATGTCGGTGGATTGAATCATTTCTTAACGATACCTGAAAAGTACCGGTTCTCAATACTCAACCCTACTCCTGTGTTACGAGTGCATCTGCTCACATTTGTCTCCTCTTCTTCTCAGAACACACCTCCGTCCTCGGCTCCGTTTGCGGCCACCTGGCACCGGTTCCTGTCCCGGTTTCCTATCGTCTCCTACTCCACCTGCCTGGTTCCGATTGCACTGCAGCTCCCAGCTTCCACTACCTGGAGCGGGCCCTGTCTCCACTCTCCAGGCTTCTTGATTTGTCAACTAACTTTTGCGACCGTCTGATCGTTCATTGCTATTCACACACCCATCCAGTAGATGGCAGTGTTCTATGCATTTTGACCATCTACTGGACAGTCACACAGTCGCTTTTTTCAGAATGACACACTTAACAAACAGAATTTTCAGTTTTGCAAAAGCCTTTTTTTTTTTTTTTTACAAATTTTAAAAAATGACATATTTATAAATACACACATTACAGTAACTTGTGTGTTGATTTTTTACAAATAAATAAACCAACCAGTGATCAGAGGAGGCTCATTTTCCCATAATGCCTTTTGGCATCTGTTTCTGTTAATGCTCAAACCGTCAGAATTAGAGCATTACTTTATAGCTAAAACATATGTGCGATATTTCACTTTGTAAAAATGACAGAGTTGACCTTAATTTTGATTAACTGTCTGGAATTAGTTTTGTTTCTAAATCAAAAGCATAATGAAAACTGCTTTGCTTTGATTTCTCCTGCATACGTCTGGGGCACTGTATGTTGAATGTAAATGACTTTTTGTTTTTTGTAGCAGCCAGGTCCCTTCTGCTGGGGTAGGGTTGAGCTCAGCTCCTCACAGTTGCCTGACTGCTGCAAAACAGACAACACATAGAATTTACCAACGAATTACAAACATAGGTTTTTCAAATGTTTTTTTACCACTTACTATGCCAGCAAAAACTTTAGTAGACTGAAAATTAGCAGAACTAAATTTAGCGGAAGTTGATTAGTCCGCTGATGGGTTTCAAAGTTAGCTGAAAAGCGAATCTGCTAACAAAAAGTTAGCTTTGCTAATTAGCGCTTAGTGGATTAGTGGAACTGTGCCTACCACTGTGTACTGTAGATCAGTTCAGGTGTTTCCAAGCAGATCAAAGAATTGCCTTGCAAAAATACTTTTCTGAGCACATATTTACCTTTCGCTCCCTGGTCTAATGAAATTGCATCAATAGACTTTAAAATTGCACACAGTATCATCCATCCAATTTCAAAACCCAACTCCTCCAGTTAGGGCCTTGTTACACCGCGGGATACGCCCACCGGCCACAGGTTCAAGGCAAAATGTTGCAGTTTGTGCGTCACATTTTGTTAAGCTGTTGCAGGAAAAAAAATTCAGTGTTGATGATGTTTTGTCCGCTGAAATTTAGTCACAGAGTGTATCATGTACATGTTTAAAAAAAAATGCTTGGTGGCATCTGTGACTCTAACATGTGGCAACCGGTTTTAAAGAACTGTACTACAGTGGGACTACTGGGGGCCAGACAGGCACCACTAGGGGCCAAACAGAGTGCGTATGTCAACAACTGTCATAATGATTTTGGAGGGAAAAAACAGGCTTACAACTAGGGGTCGACTGATTACTGACAATTATCAGCACCAATATTCAGCATTTTTGAGGATATTGTGTCAGGCATTTATATCAGCCGATATGACAGTTTATTTTTGTAGCGCTACATGTAGTGACTCAAAGGGGGCCAGGTTCCGCCATCACGTGCTGTGTACTGCAGCTGAAAGCAACGTTTTTCTCCATCTGAGTAAAATAAACTTTGACACTTTTTACTGCTCGCAAATATCGGCCTCAAATATAGATATCAGCCTCCAAGCTTTGCCGATAATTGATACTCGTCCTTAAAAATCCCTATCGGTCGACCCCTATTTATGACATGCACAACAGACCAGCTACAGTCATGTAATTTGCATAGTGCATAAGTTGTGCCACAGTGCCTTTGCAGCCATCGTAAAACAGGCTTATATATGTGACTGCACAAATCTGTGTGACTGCCGAAACATCAGTGACCGTATTCTTGAGGGGGTTGCTGCAGAGATTGTCGATGACTCTCCCAAATCACCAACAGTCTTATTTCTATGCGACTGAGGCTTTAACTCTAACCGCTTTATGGTTTTATCTTTGTCTCTTGGTGGGTTGATTTATTTGTCACTTGGATTAAAAAACTTCTTGTTGAATTTCATGAAATCTGGAGTGGTGACATACATGAACCTACAGTAATACGTCATGGTGTTGATTAAATACTTCTATCCACACAAAAGTTTTATTTTCCTCAAATTTTAGTTTTGTTCTCAAATTTGTTCAAATCTGTGATGGCAGATGCTTCATCTTTACTTTGATAATCCAGTGGGTTTTTATTGGGACCTGTGCAATATGCTGTTTAATCAGAATCATGGTGTCACACCTGCCCCGTGGATGGATGATCTTGGCAAAGGCCACATGTTCACTAACATGGATTTTAAGATATTTTGTGACCAGAATTTGTGAAAAATAAGCCTTTAGTGTGCATAGAATAAACCCTAGTTTGCAACAATATAGGCAACGGGCAAGTTGCCCTAGCTCATAACGATGAATATGACACACACACACACACACAAATCCTGAATATACAACAAACAACAAAACAAAATCACGAACACCCTGAGTTCAGGTTGTGTGGGGAGACATTATTCAGTCATGTAAAATCTGTTGTATTAGCTGATGATAACATATTCATAGTAATGTCTGGGCTCTGTGTGTCTGTCCATCAGATTGATGAGCTTCCAGAAGGTGCTGTCAAACCGCCTGCCAACAAGTATCCCATCTTCTTCTTTGGGACTCATGAAACGTAAGCGTCCTTGTTCCTGCACACAAAGTGCAGAACAACCACCTGGAGTTTAAGAGGAAAAAGTTTGTCACGGAGTCATGAAGTGTGTAATTACACTGTAATTGTGATGTGAGAACACTTTAATAACACTTTTGCCACAGGAGTCTCTTTTTTCCTGGAAATCAAAGACTTTGCTTTTAAAATGCAACAATGGAAATATTGGATCACTTTTACCAACAGCACAGATTCTCTGCTTAGATCTTGAATATTTTGTAATCCATTACCATTAAAATATAAAAATATTATATAAATATAATTATATATTATATTAAAATATAAACTTGTATCACATGTCAGAGAGAAAGAAAAAACAAAAACTGAAACATGATTTTGATGCTTTCATGGTTAAAACCATAAAATGTTCCATAGTCCCAGACCTGAATTTCTTCAGCAGCTGTGGTTTGGATGCCTTTAAATCCTCATGAATGTCTGTTTCTCTTTCTTTAGGGCGTTCTTAGGTCCCAAAGATCTTCTGCCATACAAAGAGTACAAAGATAAGTTTGGAAAGTCCAACAAGAGGAAAGGATTCAACGAGGGCCTCTGGGAGATCGAGAACAACCCAGGAGTCAAGTTCACAGGTTATCAGGTCAGTCGACTGTCTGTTACATCTGCGCCCATAGACGAGCCGGAGGCCGGGGGGTCAACGAAGCAACACCGTTACCATGGTTACATCATGACACTGTTCATGTGACTGACACCTGAATCTGGACTCCCCGGGTCAGAGTGGATCTTTATCTTTGCACTAAAACCTAACTGCTGTGATCACATTTTATTAACCCCAACAATATGCAAATAAATAAATAGGAAAGGGTGCGGTGTTAAAACATCTTACAGCAAATATATTCATTATATGCAATGATCACTTATTTTTTCAAGACTGTTTCACCAGAAAGGTTGTTAGTCTGTTTGGCCCATTGGTCCTTATTCCAGGAGTCTGTAGCAGATGAGAGTCCATCACAGGTTACTTCCCCAGCTTCCCCATGTATGTGGGGACCTGGATTATGAGTGGAGTGAGACAGTACAGTTAAAGTGTTTTGTCCAAGGACACAGACAGTTGTCACGGTTCATGTTCTGCTGCTCCTTTTCTGATCACTGGTTATATTTCTAGTCTTTATCTTGTGGTTTTATTTTGACAGTTCTGCTCCCAATGCATGTTGTTGGCTTTTCTTCCTGGGCACTCAGGTTTTTCCAGTTTCTCGTGCACGTTTACCTCCCAAGTAATTGAGTTATACAGTATTTAACCATCACAAATCCTTCCCTCCAGCACCAGATCGTGTTCTTTGTATGGCAGTTTTCTCAAAAATATTCCCAGTGTTTTGATTGCCAGTTGCTGACCTCTGTTACCTTCCTGTTTCTTCTGAGTTTAGGTTGCTATCTACTGTTTACCAATTTCTGCTAATAACGGATTCCTCCTGTTGCTGCGGCTGTGCTTTTGAACTTAACTGTGTAGTGAACCCACGGCCGTAGTACCGACGATGCCTCTGTTGTCCCTGACTCAATTCCAACCAGCAGTAAATAAAGACCAGACTTTCTGATGGTGTTGTTTGTCTGCTCAGGGGTCTCCAGCTGTGCTGCAATGGATACAGCAGGGGGCACGACCTCCCACAGAGTGACCTGCAGTTTGTTCTGTGCATTTCTCAGTATGCTTGGACACAGCTCCCCTGCCAGGAGCAGCCACAGTCAATGTCCAGGTTTAGAGACACTGGACTGAAGGCAGCTAGTGGAGCATAAGGAAACTCCACACAGAAAGGAACTGGGCATATGTTAGTTTGAAGGTTGAAACACACAACAAGTCAGACTCCAGAAAAAATTAAATTATGACATTATCTGCTTTTTGTGAACATGCAGGAGAAGTTTCTGGGATCACTCAAACATCACGACGCTCCAAGAGCACGAAGCTCGGCATTTTGAAGCCCATAATCCAACCCAACCACTCACTTATGGTGTCATGTTGTTTCATAATTTAGAGCTCAAAAACACCTACGGACATAATTTTAACAAGATCTAAGAAACTACAACATATTCACCACAGCAGTAGCATAAAGCATTGCAGTTTGCAGAATAAGGACATTTATTTATCAGTACATTTTACCCAGAATGCATTGGTATGTTAATCGTACACATTTAGTCAATCAGCAGTTTCCTGCCAGCCTTTCTCTCTGCGTTTATTTATTGCTACCATGTTCCCTGTTTTCCTTTTTAGGAAGTTGACAAACTTATAATCTTTGACGACTTCAACGCTACAGTTTGCAGAGACCACTCGTCAGGGGAGAAACAGTCCTGGGGAGAAATGGTGTAGGGAACTGCAACAGCAACGGGCTACTCCTGCTGGAAAGCTGCACTGCATATGGGCTTCTCATTACCAACTCCGTCTTTCACCTCCCCGATCGTAACAAGATGTTCTGGATGCACCCACACTCCAAGCACTGGCATCTAATAGACAACATCATCGTCAGGCAGTGGGACAGGCAGGACGTGAGAGTCACAGAGACCATGTGCAGCACGGAATGTTGGATCACCGCCTGCTCATCTCCAAGATGAATATCCAAATCCAGCCTCTTAGGAGACCACAAGGTGTCAAGGTGCCCAAACAACTTAATGTCTCCAAAGTGTGAAGACATCAAGCAGAAACTGGTTGAGGAGCTCGACAGCAAGCTACAGTCGCCAAACACGGACCTACATGCAGATGTCGGGTCAAAATGGGGGAGTCTCCATGACTGCGTCTACACTGCTGCCTCAGATGTGTTAGGCCCTGTCACCAGCCAGCACCAGGACTGGTTCGATGACAACAATAAGGCCATCCAAGCCCTGCTTGAGGAAAAGCACAGACGTCCTCAACGATCACTCCTCTACATCGAAGAAGGAAGCATTCAGTAATGCCAGAAGAACTGTTTAGCATGAGCTGCGTCGCATGCAGGACGAGTGGCTCAGCAACAAAGCCTACGAGATTCAGGCCTGTGCTGACAAGAAGGATGTAAAGAACTTCTACAGTGCCCTCAAGACTGTCTACGGCCCTACATCGTCTGGATCATCACCCCTCCTCAGTGCAGATGGGAAAACTCTGATCACAGACAAGGAGAAGATCCTGGAGTGCTGAGCACATTTCCATGTTGTCGTCAACCGCTCATCCACGATTAATGAGGAACCTATAACCAGGCTGCCGCAGGTCCCCATCGACCATTTGCTCACCAATTCCCCAACCGAAGAAGAGGTGGTGAAAGCCATCAAGTGGCTGTCCAGTGGCAAAGCACCAGGTGCTGACTCGACCCCCGCCGAGATCTTCGTCTCTGGTGGCCACTGTCTGACTGAGCGCCTGACGGAGCTGTTCAAATCAATGTGGCACCAAGAAAAGCTCCCCCAGGAATACAAGGACACCTATTGTCCACCTCCACAAGTGGAAAGGAAATAAGAAAGCATACAACAACCACCGTGGCATCTTGCTGCTTTCCATTGCTGGAAAACTGCTCGCCAGAATCCCCTGAACTGGCTCAACACACATCTTGAGCAAGGCCTGCTACCAGAGAGCCAGTATGGCTTCAGGAGTGGACGCAGCACGTGGATATGATCTTTGCTGCGCAACTTCAAGAGAAGTGTCAGGAGCAGAATGTTGGCCTCTACATTACCATTGTGGATTTGACCAAAGCCTTTGACACTGTCTGCCATGAGGGATTGTGGATGATTATGGCCAAGTATGGATGCCCCAACAAGTTCATCTCACTGGTCCAGCAGTTCCATGATGGCATGTATGCGAGAGTCGAGGATGACAGAGAGTACTCGGAGCCCTTCCCCGTGACCAGTGGTGTAAAGCAGGGCTGCATGATGGCCCCTGCCTTGTTCAGGATGATGTTCTCTGCCATGCTCAACGATGCCTTCTGGGATGGTGATATCGGTATTGAATTCAGGTACCGGACTGATGGAAAGCTCTTCAACTTGAGGAGGCTGCAGGCCAAAACCAAAGTACAGGAAGACACTGCCTGTGATCTCTTTGCCGACGGCTGTGCATTGAATGCTAGGACACAGTCGGAGATGCAGGCTAGCATGGACCTGTTCTCATTAGCATGTGATGACTTCAGCCTCACAGACAAACCCCCAGAAGCCACCTACATAGCGCCAACCATAATGGTCAATGGACAGAGACTTACTGTGGCTGACAGGTTTGTCTACCTTGGAAGTACCCTGTCACGCTCTGCCAACATCTACGAGGACATGGACTTCAGGATTGCCAGAGCCTGCAAACCAAGCTGAAGGTATACAGTGCCGTGGTACTTCCTTCCCTACTGTATGCCAGAGAAATGTGGACTGTCTACAGTCGCCATGCCAGACAGCTGAACGCCTTCCACGAGATGCCTGAGAACATTGCTCCACATCAAATGGCAGGACAAAGTTCCAGACACGGAGGCTCTCGAGCGAGCTCAGATGGAGAGCATTCACGCCACACTCATGCACTTGCAGCTTCGATGGGCCGGCCATGTACACCACATGCAGTGGTGGGCACAGTTCCGCTAATCCGCTATCGAAGATAATGTTTTCATTATCGGATTAGCTTTTCAGATAACTTTGAAAACCATCATCAGACCAATTATCTTCCGATAAGTTTTGGCCCAATAATTTTTAGCCTACTTACATTTTTGCAGACTTGGCTTTTTGTAGTAGATGCGCCATTTTATCTTCTACAAACAGAGAAGAGCTGATTCTAAAAGAAACCACTCTATCCTCTGCAGGCAAAGGAAAACTGGTCACAGAAAAGAAAAAAGCTCATTTCTTTTGACCCCATACTAACACACTGCCAATATCACCCAAGTCATCCAGAGGCATGCAGTTTTAACTTATTTAAAGTTTAAGTTATTTTAAATTAACATCACATATGAAGCTTTATAAAGTGAAAATATCAGATATAGTTTTAGTTTTAAAGTATTGGACTAATTTTAAAGGTTTTAGTGTGGACATGGTGTGTGCGCAGTGCATTCTGGGTAAAGGTTCGTGACAGGAGAAATGCATTTGAGACACTCTGATCAGGCTCCACACGGACAACAGCATTAAACTCTTTGTATATTGTGCCTAAAACTCTTGTAAATATATTCTCTGGGTTTATAGACGTTGTTATTGTGTTTGTTTTATGTAAAAATGCCAAAAGCTGAAAAGTCTGTTTAATTGTGATTCAGGCTGTGATATAACCGGCGTCAAAATGCATGGAACACTGCCATCTACTGGCGACTAGTTATATCACAGTGTTGTCGACCGCAGGATTTAAAAATTATCTGTAGGTCTTCAAAACCTGAGAGACCACACACGTGGAGATTTAAAAAAAAAAATGGATCTGACAGGTTTAGTTGTACAGTGTGTGGTGTCAGCCACATGGTAAAAACAACAAACATGAACAGATTTCACACGAACATTCCCAAGTCAAACACCTCGCTTTCTGATTGGCTGCATGTCACATTTAGCTCCTCAGGTCCTTCTGAGCAGATCAGAGCGCTCTTACAAACCACACATGGCAGGAATATCTGATAAGATTATATTTAGCGTCATCACAATTGTCAGGGTGTTCTAAGATTGTCGGAAGGGGAAGATCGGGTCCGATATCAGCTTAATTATCTTGCCATGTGAACCAGGCTTGATGTTATGATGCCGCACAGAGCGACTGATTGATGCGTTATTGACACCGCACCGCAAAGTTCAGCAACTAAAATACCAACATTCTGGGTGCAATGAACATGTGTTTTCACTATTATTTGATTTGTTTGTGCATCTGACATCATTATTCAAGCATTCAAAAAGCGATTCCTGTCGCCACGCAATTCCACCCACACTTTTTTGACAGTTCTTGTTATTGAAAGAAACCTTGTCTCCCTAACCGGATAGAGTTGTGATGTCATCACATGTGCGCTTAAGCGCTGTCTAGTGGGATCTTGAAAATTTATTTTTTTTTATACAAATGAAAAAAATGACATTTTACAAAAGCACATTTATTTGTAAACACCAACACATGTTACATTGATTCACTTGTGTTGGTTTTACATAGAATGAATCAACCAGTCAGTATGAGCGGACGGAGGCTTAGTTACCCATAATCCCTTTGGGCATCTGTGCGTTAATGTTCAAATCTTCAGAATTGGTGCATTATTTTAAAATTAACAGATATGTGTTATATATCACTTTGTACATTTTAAGAGTTTACATTAATTTTTTTCAGAGATAATTTTATTTTTAAAGCAAAACCATAACTCAAACCTGTTTCTATTTCAAGACCTCTGCCTCATCGCTGGACCTCTGTATCCTGTCAGGGTAAATGACGCTTTCCTACAGCAGGGGGCAGAGTGCACAAAGACAGAAGCGCTGGTTCATTGGCTGTTTGGGTTTGTGATCGCTATTGGTTCTATTAGAAGCTTTGGCGGTGTTTAAACTCAAAATCAGCTTATTAGTAGCTGAGAGTGTATGGGAGGCAAAATTGAAAGTTATCGGTTATCTGTAGGGTCTGATAAGTTTTTAGGCAGTTTATTGGTTTAACATTAAAAAAGATAACTTTTCAGTTAGCTGATTACCAGTTATCGAAGCTAACTTTTTGGTTAGCTGTGCCCACCACTGACCACATGGAAGACAACCACCTCCCAAAGCGTCTATTCTATGGGGAGCTCAAGGAAGGGAGGAGATCTTGTGGTGGACAGCGAAGGCGCCCGCCATAGGGACACCTTCAAAGCCTCCCTGAAATGCTGGGACATCCCCTCTGAATCCTGGGAAGAAGTTGCACAAGACCGCCCTGCTTGCCGCGCCTCAATCAAAACAGGTGTAGCGGACTCTGAAGTGAAACGCATCTAAAAATTGCAGCAAACGCGATAGCGCCGGAAGGACCGGTCAAGCTCCCTTTCCCAGCCAGACATTTCATGCCCACACTGCAGCGAGAAATCAGAGCGAAGATTGGCTTGGTTAGCCATCTCCACACCATATTACTTAGTGATGAATGTGAAGAAAAATGGTCATCTTCGACGTGAAGGACGAACATCATTAGATGTTTTAAATTGCTCATAGGGTCTCCATTATAAGGTCTGCTCTGAGGTAGTGAACATTGCTGCTCGCGCTTTACATTTTGCCATTGTGAATCCAATCCAGTTGATCTGGTTCAACCTCATGGGTTACCTATGAATGCACACGCAATAAGTCTGACTGGCTGAACCTGTCTTGACTTAGTTTGATGCCATGAACGTTGCTCGGCCTTTATGGAACCGCTTGAGCTTCATCTCATTTGTTAGGCTTATTCAAGTCAGGTGTTTCACATGAAGCTCCGCTTTTCTGAGCTTGCTTCATGGAACGGGCCCCTGGTGATAAATTCTAATCGGGCAGACTAACGGTGCATTTCATTTGTACTTGGAACTAGAAAAAGTTCCATGCTGGAAGTTCGATTGGAATGCTACCTGAGGTCAGAATTACAAGTTGGAAAGTCAGACCAAACTCTGTATCCCTGACTTTTTGCCGTGCATAAACAGCAAGTGAAGCTGTAGTAATTTATCATCTTCCTGTCTCAGTAAATCAGTCATTTCTCATGGCTGTCTATGGATATGTTGCACCAATGTTAGCATGTATGAAGTAGTTGTCTTTACTCCAGTACACTACACATAATGGTTTGTCTATCTTTGTTTCAGAGCTTGTGACTGGAACATGTGATATCATTCTCGGCTCTGAGTTCTGTGGGTAAATGGAACGCTGGATTAAAGTTGCATGTGTAGCTCTCGTTGTTAGTTCAGTGCTAAAATACAAGAATGACTGGATGTCAAAAGTACACAGCTGTAGTGACGAAGAGCCCTCAAAAAGAGATGTGGATTCACACAAAGAATGACTGTTTTAGAGCAGTAATTACTGAGATGGGTGGCATGGTGTCTTAGTGGTTTAGTACTGTTGACTCACAGCCAAGAAAGTCCTGGGATGACTTCCCACGTGGACCTTTCTGTCAGGAGTTTGCATGTTCTCCCCCTGTTCAAATGGGTTTTGTGCTCCAGCTTCCTCACACTTCTAAAGGTTATAGGTTATGTGAACTGGTGGCTCTAAATGCACGTAGGTGTGAATGTCAATCTATGTGTGGCCCTGCAACAGACTGGTGTCCGGTCCAGGGTGTACCCCGCCTCACACCCTGTGACTGCTGGGATGGGCTCCAGTGTGGGCGTGGCCTCAATTGGAGTGAACAGGTATAGAAATTGAATGAATTTCTGAGATACAGAAACTGAAATATCAGATGTGCAGTTATCTGTCACTTATTGCACATATGAGGAATATTTGGCTTTAAAACAAAGTGGCTACAGGTGCGAGACATTTCTGGGCTGTGTCAGGCCGACGCTCTGTGTGCCAAAGACAACCGTGTTGCGTCATACAGTCATTAACAATCTATTGCAGTGTTACGACCTTAATGAGAGGCTCCATAAAAAATCTCTAACAATGTAAAACTGTTGATCTCTTTTGAAGCACGGACAAAATCATGGAGGATCTTGTGTGCAGAAAATAAAAACAGGGATATGATACAGAAAATTGCCACCTGTCATTATTGTGTTATTAGTACTGCAAGTGGTTAAGTGTGCCTATTTTGAGTGCAAAGGTTCCCAGTTCAAACCCCACCCCTGCTCGTTCTGCCTGTAATGTGGAGTTGAATCAGGAAGGGCATCTGGTGTGAAACTTGTGCCAATCAACATGCAGATCCACCTCACATCTGCTGTTGTGAAACAAAGGAGAAGCCAAAGGGACTTACTGCAGTACTTGGTTCACACGTCGTGAATACGCTGTCACAGTATCCCGCTGTGATTGCTTCGTTTGAACTAATTGTCGAAATGTTTGGACAAGTGTACTTTTTAATTTGTACTGTAAATCTGTGGCTTTGATGCTCGGTTGTACGTTATATCAGTGTGAGTGTTGGGAGCTAACGGGATGTTGGTCCACACAGGCCATGCAGCAGCAGAGCTCCTCGGAAACAGAAGAAGCGGGGAGACGCTGCCGATGGCAGCAGCGAGGGTGAAGAGGGAGACTCTGTGGAGGAGGAAGACTGCAATGGACAAGCCAAACAAGACTGGATTCAAACGGAAAAAGACAGCCAGCTCCAAGGTAGTGGTCCTCACTGTCAGGGCGAGAAGCTTCTGTGGGAGTAAAGATCAGTTCAGAGTACAAACCTGAGGTTGTATTTGCTGCTGAGACGAGGCATTTGGGTTTTAAACAGCGCGATGCTTCATTTATGTTTCTTCACATCCTGGTGTGCAAAACTCAGTCCTGTTCACATCTGTGGCCTTGTGGTCAGAGGCCTCGCGTTGCTGCCACAGCAACGCGAGGCCTCTGCGGCGCCTTTAGTTCTCTGACCTTGTGCCATGAGTGGATGCTGCAGAGCCCAACGCCGCCACACAGCACGTTACGTATCCGCACCGACGCCATCACTGCTGTAAATGGAAGGAGGATGAAAAAGTCGCAGGCACCTTTTTTCTTTGCTTAGCAACCACTGTTTGCCTAGCAACTGGGCCTCTTAAGCGCCATGTAAAGGAATGTGGCGGGATTGTGGAGCGGTGTGTCCTGTGTAGCAATGGAGCTGGAAGCGGGTTTGCAGCCACTTAATTACCGATATTCAGATTTTCAGTGTGTTTTATACCGAGCTTTGCCACGACTATGACCATGAAAGTCACAATATAGGTTGGCAGCCACTAGAGGGCGACAGAACACAGTCTCTCCTGAGAAGGGCAGTCTATTCCATTTTTAAAACCAAACCGCCTCTGGGGTTGCTAGTCACCGATGCTCGGAATGCCATTTCTGTCGATTCATCATGAGTCATTTCAGAGTGATCAAATTGGTGAGGTGAGATTTCCCATTCAGTCCATTACAACTGAATATGGGAACATCAGCCGTGTGTGTCTCTCAAATAGAGAAAGTTACGACTAGGGATGGGTATTGATAAGATTTTATCGATATCGATGCCATTATCAATTCTGCTTATCGATCCGATTCCTTATCGATTCCCTTATCGACACCTCTTGTGAATTTTGTACTAAAAGTAGGCTTTACAGGTTTTCTATGTATTTCATTGAGTCTTAAAGTAAATACGAGGTCTATTAGAAAAGTATCCGACCTTATTATTTTTTTAAAAAACCATATGGATTTGAATCACGTGTGATTACATCAGCCAAGCTTGAACCCTCGTGGGCATGCAAGAGTTTTTTCCACGCCTGTCGGTGACGTCATTCGCCTGTGAGCACGCCTTGTGGGAGGAGTGGTCCAGCCCCCTCGTCGGAATTCCTTTGTCTGAGAAGTTGCTGAGAGACTGGCGCTGTGCTTCATCAAAATTTTTTCAAAAACTGTGAGGCACATCCGAGTGGACACCATTCGAGAAATTCAGCTGGTTTTCGGTGAAAATTTTAACGGCTGATGAGAGATTTTGGATTGTTTCTATCGCTGTAAGAGGTTGGAATCAGCAGTTTATCCGGACATTCCACTGTTAAAGGAGATTTTTTTAATGAAAGACGTGCGGACAGATTGGCGCGTCGGCGCGGCGCGCCCGCCACAGGAAAAACACCTCCGTTGGAAGCCTTAAAGACAAGTTGGAACATGCCCTGCTGTTAAACAATTTCTCAGATACTCACTCAACTGAAAGCCACCAAAAGCCGCCTGGATTTTACAAATGGTTATCAACACGGAGGTGTTTTTCCTGTGGTGGGCGCGCCGGCTGCGAGCCAACGCGCCAATCCGTCCGCACGTCTTTCATTAAAAAAATCTCCTTTAACAGTGGAATGTCCGGATAAACTGCTGATTCCGACCTCTCCTGAAAGTTCTCTGTTCTCTAACGACGTCCTGGGTCAACAGAGGCTTAAATTTGGAGGTTTTCAGCTTGAAACAGGATGACGACGTCGCCTCGGAGCGCTGCGCGACGGCCCACTCCGTGGGAAGTCCTTACAGCGATAGAAACAATCCAAAATCTCTCATCAGCCGTTAAAATTTGATCTCTAGACATAAATAAAAATAAACAAAATGGTGGTTCGCTTTGAAGTTGTTAATTCCGACTGGACTCTATCATTCTAATTTGACTCGTCAGAGAGCCGCGCAACGTTTGGAGCTGTGTGAACAGAACGGAGGACGATTCTCGTTTCTTTCTCGCAACAAGACAGGAGTCCCAGTTAGTAACTTTAATCCGCACAAAAGTGACTCACGATTGACATATTCATGGATGAAAGTGGTGAAAAACCAAAAAAGCTGAAACCCAAAATTACCCCCCAACACCACCCGCCACGAAAATGTTTCAATTCTAAAAGCTCTGAAATGCAATCTGGGACTATTCCAGACGATAAGTGCAGCATCCGTTTAGGTGAGAAAAAAAAAAAAACGTATTCAAATTCATTCCAGGTTCTGCTCTTACTAGGATACAGCAGTTTTCTAGCTTGGCAGGAAATCACTGAAGAAATTAACACATTGAAAATATGGTTTGACTGAAACAAACTGTCATTAAACTTAAATAAGACAGGGATGAAATGGAGGTGTAAGAGTCACTAGGTGTTCACAGGAAACACTTATTTATTTCTGTATGTATGAATTTATTTATTTATGTACGTTCATTGTTAGTTGGTTTTATATTTTCTGTTGTGTTTCTATTCAGGTTCTTTTTGTCTCTTTTTCTAAAATTGTATAATAAGTATATATTGTATATAATAATCATTAGATTATTAATATATAAACAAAAATAAATTTTAAAAATATTACAATTTGAAAACAAATGCACCCCGAACGTGATGAGAGCTGCAACTGCTTAATGTTAACTTTTAACATTGAAAAAACCAATAGACATGCTAAGGCGTTAGCATCGCTCCCGTTTTTAAGTTATAAAATACATCTATCAACTGTTTCAGAAGACCATAACAGGTTGGTTTAACATAAAAAGGTAATAATACTCACAGACGTATGCTCTTAGGGTTTTAACGGGGAAAAATTAAGCGAAGAAATAAAGAATAAACGAAGCAATAGATCGAAGCACTGCTCAATCTGCGAACCACTGCTTCGATTGGTTCAAGGTTCAAAGCAAAGCCGCGCTGCAGAAAAGTTTGATTACGGACCCGCTGCAGGATCTGTAATCAATGTAGAGAAATGATCATTTTCCTGACAAACACCCCCCAAAATAACGGCCCACTCTGAAGGACCAATAACAGAATCGTTAAGCAAAAAGCTTATTGATGTCGGTGGATCGAATCATTATTTCTTAACGATACCCGAAAGGAACCGGTTCTTGATACCCATCCCTAGTTACGGACTATAGGCACCGTTGACCACTCACAGGAAGTCATATGTGGGCTTTAAATTGACACTATGACCTTCAAGCTAGAATGACCTTTGACCATCATTACCAAGGTCACTCAGTTTTAATGGCCTGTGTCTCTCAGACACAGTGAGTTACAACTATGGTTATTACTGATCTCTCATATAAAGTCACATGTGCACTTTAAACACTATATTAATCTTGAATGACCTTGAAATGTTATTTATTTCAGCAGCCCATTTGTCTCAAATGGAGCAAGTTACAGTACTAGTCACTATTGACCCTTGACCATTTGACTTCCTGTGCTGTACACGGCACGTTGGGGCTCTTTAAGGCTTCATTGCTCACTGGAAGTTATACGAGGTCTGTCCATAAAGTATCGTACCTTTTTATTTTTTTCAAAAACTATATGGATTTCATTCATATGTTTTTATGTCAGACATGCTTGAACCCTCGTGCGCATGTGTGAGTTTTTCCACGCCTGTCGGTGACGTCATTCGCCTGTGAGCACGCCTTGTGGAAGGAGTGGTCCCGCCCCCTCGTCGGATTTTCATTGTCTGGAAATGGCAGAATGAAAAGGACTTTTTTTCCATCAGAATTTTTTCAGAAGCTGTTAGAGACTGGCACCTAGAAACCATTCGAAAAATTTATCTGGCTTTCAGTGAAAATTTTACGGGCTTCACAGAGAATAAGGACTTTAACTACAGCTTTAAGGACCCCTTTAAAGGACGGTCGGTGCGCCGCGCTGCGAGCTGCGACGATGCGGCACAAACCACTGGATCATTTCTAAGCTGATGGCTCTGTGGATACGAAACCGTCGTGTGCTCTTTCTCTGGTTATCACAAGACCTGGACATCAGCCATTTTCCGGCAGATTTCACTTTTAACAAGAGATTTTATCATGGAAAGCCGCGCGGAGGCTTTGCGCGTCACGACCGATTCGCTGATGAAGCGAGTCAAAGGAACACCTCCGTTTCGGAGTGTTAGAGGACAAGTTGGGACATGTCTATCTCGGCTTTCAGTGCTTACCAGTCAAGTGAGTATAAAAGAACTTGTGGAGAGCTGGACCATGTCCCAACTTGTCCTCTAACACTCCGAAACGGAGGTGTTCCTTTGTCTCGCTTCATCAGCGAATCGGTCGTGACGCGCGAAGCCTCCGTGCGGCTTTCCATGATAAAATCTGTTGTTAAAAGGAAATCTGCCGGAAAATGGCTGATGTCCAGGTCTTGTGATAACCAGAGAAGAGCACACAACGGTTTCGTATCACAGAGCCATCAGCTTAGAAATGATCCAGTGGTTTGTGCCGCATCGTCGCAGCTCGGAGCTCGCAGCGCGGCGCACCGACCGTCCTTAAAGGGGTCCTTAAAGCTGTAGTTAAAGTCCTTATTCTCTGTGAAGCCCGTAAAATTTTCACTGAAAGCCAGATAAATTTTTCGAATGGTTTCTAGGTGCCAGTCTCTAACAGCTTCTGAAAAAATTCTGATGGAAAAAAGTCCTTTTCATTCCGCCATTTCAGACAATGAAAATCCGACGATGGGGGGCGGGACCACTCCTTCCACAAGGCGTGCTCACAGGCAAATGACGTCACCGACAGGCGTGGAAAAAACTCACGCATGCGCACGAGGGTTCAAGCATGTCTGACGTAAAAACATATGAATGAAATCCATATAGTTTTAAAAAAAATAAAAAGGACCGTTAATTTATGGACAGACCTC
The DNA here is from genome assembly GCF_902500255.1 of Thalassophryne amazonica. Classification (NCBI taxonomy): domain Eukaryota; kingdom Metazoa; phylum Chordata; class Actinopteri; order Batrachoidiformes; family Batrachoididae; genus Thalassophryne; species Thalassophryne amazonica. Next base: position 16,865,001 of record NC_047104.1, read on the forward strand.
GTATGTGGACTTCCAACTGTGTGGAGTCTAAATCTGCCAAACGACTGCAGGGTCTCCTGATCCTATATTTCAAAATAAAACCCAGAAAACCAGAGTGAACACCAAAGAATCATATCATCTGCATCTTTTGTGAAAGATTAATGATTGCCAATGTGTATCTGTTCTGACAGCATGTAGACAGGATTCTGTGTGTCTGTGGCAGAAATCCACCAAGCTGTCAAGAATCTCATCCGGAGATGATGTTCTGGAGAAGGATGATAAAGATGATGACCAGAAGAGCGGCTCTGAGGGAGGAGACAATGACATCATCCAAAACACCACTGACAGTAAGGTGGGACTCATCAGTGTTCACATATCCATCAGTCTGACCGTCTGTGAATGTTCACAACCATCTACACCAAGATACCTGGTGCACATCTCTACTACACTTTTCCATCTGATGCAGACACACAAAACGCTTACAGTGACGCTGTGTGTGTGTCTTCAAATACTGATGTCAAGTGAAATGAGTCACCAGAAGAAGTCAGTACTCAGTGTTGCCAGATTTCACAAAAGAAACATTTGTTGTGAAAACAAGCCAAACAGAAACAATGAGAAGCAATGCCTCCAAAAAACGGTTCAGTTTGTATTAAAGTACCATGACTAATGAATGAATGAAAACTGTTTATTTCGAACATTTGATACAACAACAATTACAAGATAGATCAGTAAAGACAACAACAAAAAAGTTCCTACTGTGTACCCAACAGTGTTGCCACAGTTACTTTGAAAAAGTAATCCAATTACTGATTACTCCTTGAAAAAGTAACTTAGTTACTTTACTGATTACTCAGTTGTAAAAGTAACTAAGTTAGATTACTAGTTACTTTTCCCAGCTGCCGACAACAACCCTCTGCCACCTCAACATGACAATGATACCTGTTCTGCCAAAACTTACTTTATAGTCACCCTTTCTGACTTAAATACTTGTTTTCTAAAAGTAAAATAAAGACCTCTTTCTTGACATCATATTTAACTGTTGACAGCACTGTAACAGTAAAACTTGCAATTTCAAACCTACATTGTTTATAAATGTAACTATTAAATTCATTCTAGCATTTTTCTAACATTTAAATTCTCTCTAAATATTTTACTTGTCGAAATTAATATTATTTTAAGTAGTATTAGTAGTGTAGTAAAAAAAAGGCTTCAAAACTGGACCTTTAATCTAGGGGTGTTGTGAGGGGGGCACATCCCTGCCCCACGCCCCCATTCCATCTGGATTCGCCCCTACTTTGGCGTTTGAGCACAAAGAATGGATAACATTTATTTATTGCAGAAAGCGTGACCAGATTTACAGGTAAGAAAGTTTTATTGTGTTTTCACATCATGTGGTCCTCAGAAAGAGAGTTTAGGTGCATTGAGTGGAAAATAGTGTTAGTTGTTGACGCGTCGCGGAGGATCAGCTGTTTTAACGTGCAGATATGGAGCGGCTCAGCTCAGCTCTAAATAAAGGAGGAAAAAAGTATAAAAATGTCTTGTAAAGCTCAGTGCAGGTGTGCTGATCACCGCGCTTTAAGAGGAGACGACGAGTCGAGCAGCTGCAAAAAACCGTGGATGAAAAGCTCACAGCTTGCTTAAAGTGGGCAGTTCAGTCGAACCCCGACCTCCTGCACACAGACCAAGTTTAATGCTGCTACGACCCACAATGAAAAATAATAGTAACGCACAGTGACATGGAGAAGTAACTTTAATCTGATTACTGATTTGGAAAGATTAACGCGTTAGATTACTCGTTACTAAAAAAAGTGGTCAGATTAGAGTAATATATATATATATATATATATATATATATATATATATATATATATATAGAATAATATATCCGGATATTCCACTGTTAAGGAGATTTTTTAATGAAAGACGTGCAGATGGGTCCGCGCGTCGGGACGGCAGCCGCCGCGACGCTCCGCCACAGGAAAAAACACCTCTGTTGAAAGCCTTAAGGACAAGTTGGAACATGTCCTGCTGTTAAACAATTTCTCATATACTCACTCCACTGAAAGCCATCAAAAGCCGCCTGGATTTTACAAATGGTTATCAACACGGATGTGTTTTTCCTGTGCCGCCGCACCGCGTCGGCTGCGTCCCGACGCGCGGACCCGTCCGCACGTCTTTCATTAAAAAAATCTCCTTTAACAGTGGAATATCCGGATAAAATGCTGAAAACCTCCACATTTTTAATGAAAGACGTGCGGACGGATCCGCGCGTCGGGACGCAGCCGACGCGGTGCGGCGGCACAGGAAAAACACCTCCGTGTGATAACCATTTGTAAAATCCAGGTGGCTTTTGATGGCTTTCAGTGGAGTGAGTATATGAGAAATTGTTTAACAGGCAGGACATGTTCCAACTTGTCCTTAAGGCTTCAACAGAGGTGTTTTTCCTGTGGCGGAGCGTCGCGGCGGCTGCGTCCCGACGCGCGGACCCGTCCGCACGTCTTCATTAAAAAAATCTCCTTTAACAGTGGAATATCCGGATAAAATGCTGAAACCGACTTCTTCTGAAACTTCTCTGTTCTCTCACGACGTCCTGGATCAATAGAGCCTGAAATGTGGAGGTTTCAGCTTGAACAGGCTGACGACGGCGGCTGAGAGCGCTGCGCGACGTCTCGCACCGTGAAAAGTCCTTAAAGCGACAGTCTCACCTCAAAATCTCTCATCAGCCGTTAAAATTTCACTGAAAACCAGCTTAATTTTTCGAACCGTGTCCACTTCGATGTGTCTCACAGGTTTAGAAAAAAATTTTGATCAAACAACGCGCCAGTCTCTCAGCAACTTCTCAGACAAAGGAATTCCGACGAGGGGCTGGACGACTCCTCCCACAAGGAGTGCTCACAGGCAAATGACGTCACCGACAGGTGTGGAAAAACTCACGCATGCGCACGAGGGTTCAAGCATGTCTGACGTAAAAACATATGAATGAAATCCATATAGTTTTTGAAAAAAATAAAAAGGACCGTAACTTTATTGACAGCCCTCGTATATATACACACATATACATGCACATACATATATATACATATATACACAAACATAAATATACACCTGCACATACCTACTTACATACAAAATACTATATATTTACAAGCCGAAGCAAAAAACAAAAACACCCTAACCCTCATTACCCTTCCTCCTCCCTATGCCTAGAAAAAACCATATTTTTGTACCGCTGTTTGAACTGGTTCATGCTTGGACATTGCTTGAGCCCCACTCCCAATCTGTTCCACATCCTCACCCCACAGACAGAAATACAGAAACTTTTTAATGTTGTTCGTGCCCACTGATGCTTTAAATTAAATTTCCCCCTCAGACTGTAATCCCCTGATCTGTTAAAAAACATATTTTTAATATTTGCTGGAAGTAAATTGTTATTGCTTTATACACGATTTGTACTGTTTGAAAATAAACTGTGAATTTAAGAATTTGGATTGTAAAAATAGTGGATTTGTATGATCTCTATAGCCAGTATTATGAATAATTCTTATAGCTCTTTTCTGCATTACTGATAGTGATTGTGTTGTACCTTTATAAGTATTACCCCATACCTCTGCACAGTACTGTAATATGGTAAAACCAGTGAGCAGTAAAGAATGCGGAGTGAGTTGTGGTCCAGAATATGTTTCGCTTTGTTTAGAACTGAAATGCTTCTTGACAGTTTACATTGTATATGTTTTATATGTCTTCCAGTTTATCTTATCATCTATTATCACCCCCAGAAACTTATTTTCATGTACCATTTCAATATCTACCCCCTCGACTTGTAACTGAACCTGTATGTCTGTATTACAATAGCCAAATACATGTATTTTGTTTTACTTAAGTTTAATGATAATTTGTTTTCTGTCAAACATATTTCAATTTTTCCCATTTCTATACTGATCCTCCTCAGTAACTCCTGCAAATCCCCCCCTGAACAAAAAATGCTTGTGTCATCTGCAAATAATACTAATTTTAATATTTTGGAAACATTGACATATCATTTATATAAATTAGAAACAGTTTTGGACCCAATACTGACCCCTGTGGGACGCCACAAGCATTGTCCAAGCATGATGATGTATATTCCCCCAACTTCACAAACTGTTTTCTGTTACTTAAGTAGCTTCTCACCCAGTGCAACACCAACCCCCTAATCCCATACTGTTCAAGTTTACTGATTAATATGTCATGATTGATTGTATCAAAGCCTTTTTAAGGTCTATAAATATTCCAACTGAATGTAATTTGTGGTCTATGGCGTTTGTAATCTCCTCAACTGATTCTATTAATGCAAGTGATGTTGAACTATGTGCTCTGAATCCATATGACTATCAGTAAGTAGTTTATGTTTATTATGAATTTGTCTAATCTATTATTGAATAACTTTTCTAATAATTTGGAGAATTGTGGAAGCAAAGAAACAGGTCTATAATTTGTGAAGTGGTGTTCTATCCCCAGTCTTATACAGCGGCACAACCTTAGCTATTTTCATTTGATTGGGAAATTTACCGTTTGAAATGATAAGTTACAGATGTATGTTAATGGTTTCTACAATCCATTCAATGACCTGTTTTACCACCACCATATCAATTTCATTTAAATCGGTAGATGTTTTATATTTACATTATTCACAATGTCTATAATTTCTTTTCCATCCACTGCTGTGAGGAACATTGAACAGGGATTCTTTCTATGAGATTATTATCCCAATCCTCAGGTTGGGAATTGGGAATTTTTCTGCCAAGCTTGGTCCAATACTTACAAAAAAATTATTAAAACCGTTGACTACCTCATCCTTATTTCCTTCTTGACATTATTATCAATGAAAGTACTGAGGGTAACTCTGTTTTTTATTACCATTTTGATAATGCTATTTAATATATCCATATTCCTTTAATATGTTTTTGTTATTATATAATATGTTACTATAATATTCCTCCTACATACCCGTATAATATTAGTTAATCTATTTTTGTATTTCTTATATCTATTTTCTGCCTCTTTAGTCTTTAGTTTATGAATTCTCTATACAGTGTATTTTTCTTATTACATGCATTTCGAAACCCTTTCGTCATCCATGGTCGAGCTTGGATTTTTGTTTTCTGTAGTCTTGTTTAATTGGACAATTTTTATCATATAATGATGTAAATATTTGTAAAAAAGTTTCATATGCACTATCAACATCACTTTCACTGTATACCTTTTCCCAGTTTTTGCTCCTGTAAATCCTTCTTTAGTGTGTTCATGTTTTCCTCTGTCCGCACTCACCTGTATTTTATTTTCTCCTCTGGCTGATTCCGCCGATGGTTTCTATTATAAACGATGAAAACTGGTAGATGATCACTAATGTCATTGATTAATATCCACTCACAGTGTTATTCTCAGTATCATTGCTGAATATATTATCAATTAAGGTAGCACTATGGATGTAATTCTGCTTGGCCTGGTGATTTTTGGATATAAACTCATACTGTACATTATACTGATAAATTCTTCTGTTATTTTATGCTTATTTGGATTGAGCAGATCAATATTTAAGTCACCACAAATGAACACAGTTTTTTGATTAGTTTTTGAGAACATTTCCCATACAGTCAGTGAATGTTTCAATACTAGATCCTGGTGCTCTATATATACAGCTGACTAATACATTTTTGCTTTTTTCTTCACATATTTCAATAGTTATACATTCTAATAAGTTATCAATCACAGTTGTCATATTGTCTACTATTTTATAATTCATGTTCTTATCCACATACACAGCCACTCCTCCTCCACTCTTATTCTTTCTGTTTACACAATTAAATTCATATCCATCCAGTTCAAAATCCATTCCTTTATCTTCATTGATCCATGTTTCTGATATAGCAATTATGTTAAATATTTTTTTAAATTGACTTAAATATTCTTTAATGTTGTTAAAGTTTGCATATAGACTTCTGCTGTTGAAATGGATTATTGATAATTTTGTTATCCGTTTTAATGATCCGATTAAACTGTTCATCTGTATAATAGAAACAACTGGTCATTGATATTTGAGAAGAAATTATTGTCCGGGTCTATATCGTGCTCCAAGTCCAGTACATTGGCTCTGTGTATTTAAATGTTCTCAGTTCTACTTTTCCATGATCAGCAATCCTGTGAGTTATATCCTTCTTGTCTCCAGATGTAGATGATGTAGTAGTTGAATATGTTCCTCTGGTCTGTGTCATGGTGTTGTGATGTGTTTGTGTCCTCATACCTTATTGGTCGTATTTGTCCAGATCCTCGATGTTTCTGATACCATAACCTTCACTTGTTCTGGTGTTCCATTCAATTTGATGAATGTTTTGTAGTTGATGTCCATGTCTGTTGAATTTTTCCCTGCTTTGTTAAGAAACGAGCTTTCCTGGCGATGTCTGCGTTCTTTTGGTCAGAGTTCATTGATGAATACGTTTGTTCCTTTAAGTTTCCGTCCCTGTTTTAACAATGCCATTTTATGTTTTCTGTTGACAACCCTCATTATAACAGCTCGCTTGTCTCCATCCTCTCTCCTGGGCAGGGGGTGGCACGCTTCAATGTTATTACAGTCCATTTGAATACCTTTAGATTGCAGGAAGTCAGCCACCTGTTGTTCCCCTGAGCTGGCCTCCTGCTCACTGGCCTCCCCTCCGCTGTCTTCTGACACCCGCCCGTGCGTAGGATCGAGGTTTAATATGAATTCCCTGTAATAATAACGTCGTTCATCCTTGTGTACTGTTCCAACTCCGCAACACGGTTCTCCAGGTACACCAGATGCCGGTCTTTCTCGGCATTCTGGATCCGGAGAGCCTTCACTTCTTTCACCAGCTCCATAATGGATTTCTGCTGCATTTTAACAACAGAGATTTCCTCAGACAAAAAGTCCAGGGACTTTTTGATATCGTCTCCCTCCTCCGCCGTCAGTGCCTTCTTCGGACCCATGGTCAGATAACTCCGCGCTGGCGCCTCGGGCCTCGGTAAAGCCGCGCCGGTGGAACTGCGCTGACGCCTCGGGCTTCAGGTGTAGCCGCGCCGGTGGATGTGCGCTGACGCCTCGGGCTTCAGGTGGAGCCGCGCCGGTGGATGTGCCTGACGCCTCGGGCCTCGGTAAAGCCGCGCCGGTGGAACTGTGCTGACGCCTCGGGCCTCGGTCCAATCATAATAAATAAGTCAATAAACACACCAACAAGGCATTATTCTACACAGTCTGTCCAGGAAAGAGTATAATTCAAAGCTCCAATTTTCTTGTGCAGCTTTGCAAATACGAGGTCTGTTAGAAAAAGAAAACCGACCTTTTTATTTTTTTAAAAACTATATGGATTTGAATCACGTGCGATTACGTCAGACAAGCTTGAACCCTCGGCGCATTGCTGAGTTTTTTCACGGCCTGTCGGTTGCGTCATTCGCCTGTGGGCAGGCTTTGAGTTTAGCACTGGTCCACCCCCCTCGTCAGAATTCCTTTGTCTGACTTCTTCCTGAGAGACTGGCGCTTTGCTTGATCAAAATTTTTTCTGAAACTGTAAGCACATCCAAGTGGACGCCATTCGAGAAATTCAGACGGTTTCGGTGAAAATTTTAACGGCTGATGAGAGATTATGGAGTGTTACTGGCGCTTTAAGGACAGCCCACGGAGCCGGACGGCGCGCTGCGCCCCGAGCTGCCGTCGTCAGCCTGTTTCATGCTGAAAACTTCCAAATTTAAGCCTCTGTTGACCAGGACGTCATGAGAGAACAGAGAAGTTTCAGGAGAGGTCGGAATCAGCAGTTTATCCGGACATTCCACTGTTAAAGGAGATTTTATAATGAAAGACGTGCGGACGGATTCGCGCGTCGGCACTCAGCCGCTCATGGCACGCTGCCACAGAAAAACACCTCCGTGTTGATAACCATTCGTAAGATTCAGGCGGTTTTCGATGGCTTTCAGTCGAGTGATATCCGAGAAATTGTTTAACAGCTGGGCATGTTCAACTTGTCCTGTGAGACTTCCAACGGAGGTGTTTTGCTGTGGCGCCGCGCGATGAGCGGCTGGGTGGCGACGCGCAAATCCGTCCCGCACGTCTTTCATTACAAAATCTCAACAGTGGAATGTCCGGATAAACTGCTGATCCCAACCTCAGGGCGCGGCGCGCCGTCCGGCTCCGTGGGCTGTCCTTAAAGTGACAGTAACACTCCTTAATCTCTCATCAGCCGTTAAAATTTTCACCGAAAACTGTCTGAATTTCTCGAATGGTGTCCACTTGGATGTGTCTTACAGTTTCAGAAAAAATTTTGATCAAGCAAAGCGCCAGTCTCTCAGGAAGAAGTCAGACAAAGGAATTCCGACGAGGGGGGTGGACCAGTGCTCACTCAAAGCCTGCCCACAGGTGAATGACGCAACTGACAGGCATGAAAAAACTCACGTATGCACACAAGGGTTCAAGCTTGTCTGACGCAATCACACGTGATTCAAATCCATATAGTTTTTGAAAAAATAAAAAGGTCGGTTTTCTTTTCTAATAGTCCTCGTACGTCCAGGTACCTTAACTCAATGACCGCGGACCATGAGTTGTTTCTACCTGTGCACCTAAAACAGGTGATTTCACTGATTAACTCATCTACCTGCCTGAAGCGGTGAACTAATTACAACCAGCTGGATTAGTGAGAGGATGGAACGAATTCTCTGCATCCAGAAAGTATTCACAGCGCAAGGACTCACATGTACGAGGTCTGTCCAAAAAGTAACGGACCTTTTTATTTTTTTCAAAAACTATATGGATTTGAATCACGTGTGATTGCATCAGACAAGCTTTGAGTGAGCACTGGTCCACCCCCCTCGTCGGATTTTCATTGTCAGGGAAATGGCTGAGCGACTGCCGCTTTGCTCCATGAAAATTTTTTCAGAAACTGTGTGAGACAGCCAGGTGGAAACCATTCGGAAAATTCAGATGGCTTTCGGTGAAGATTCTATCGGCGTCACACAGATTAAGGACCATTACAACCGGATTAAAGACGGCCCACACCGGCGGAGGGCGCGCCGCGCTCCGAGCGGCCATCAACAGGCTGAAACGACCAGATCATTTCCAAAGTGAAGGCTGTGTTGATCTGGGACATCGTGTGACTACCAGAGAAATCGCAGAAAATGTGGACATCAGCACTTCTGTGGCACATTCCATTGTTACAGGAGATTTTGTAATGAAAGACGTGTGGAGGAATTCGCGCATCGGGATGGAGCCGCTCATGGCGCACAACAAAAAACACCTCCGTGTTGGAAACCATTCGGAAGATTTAGATGGCTTTCGATGGCTTTTCAGTCAAGTGAGTATCAGAGAAATTCTGTAACAGCTGGGCATGTCACAACATGTCCTGTGAGACTTCCAACACGGAGGTGTTTTCTGTGATTTCTCTGGTAGTTACACGACGTCCCGGATCAACACAGCCTTCACTTTGGAAATAATCTGGTCATTTCAGCCTGTCGATGGCCGCTCGGAGCGCGGCGCACCCCCCCGCTGGTGTGGGCCGTCTTTAATCCGGTTGTAATGGTCCTTAATCTGTGTGACGCCGATAGAATCTTCACCGAAAGCCATCTGAATCTTCCAAATGGTTTCCATCTGGCTATCTGGCAGAGTTTCTGAAAAAATTTTCATGGAACAAAGCGGCAGTCACTCCGCCATTCCTAAACAATGAAAATCCAACGAGGGAGGTGGAACATTGCTCACTCAAAGCCTGCCCACAGGCGAATGACGCAACCGACAGGCGTGAAAAAACTCACGCATGCGCACGAAGGTTCAAGCTTGTCAAATACAAGCGCACATGATTCAAATCCATATAGTTTTTGAAAAAAATAAAAAGGTCTGTTACTTTTCGGACAGACCTCGTACATAAGTATTCACAGCCTTTGCCATGAAGCTCAAAACTGAGCTCAGGTGCATCCTGTTTCCACTGATGATCCTTGAGATGTTTCTGTAGCTTAATGGGAGTTTACCTGGGGTAAATTCAGTTGATTGGACATGATTTGGAAAAACATATGCCTGCATACATATAAGGTCTCACAGCTGACAGTACATGTCAGAGTACAAACCAAGCATGAAGTCAAACAGGACAATCTCAAGGCTCAAAGCTGGGGAAGGGCACAGAAACATTTTTGCTGCTTTGAAGGTTCCAATGAGCACAGTGGCCTCCATCTGTAAATGAAAGAAGTTCAGATGCACCAGGACTCTTCCTAGAGCTGACCGCCCGTCTAAACTGAGCGATCGGAGGAGAAGGGCCTTAGTCAGAGAGAGAGGTGACCATGAACCTGATGGTCAGTCTGTCAGAGCTCCAGCATTCCTCTGTGGAGAGAGGAGAATCTTCCAGAAGGACAACCATCTCTGCAGCAATCCACCAATCAGGCCTGTATGGTAGAGTGACAAGACAGAAGCCATTCCTTGGTAAAAAGGCTCATCGCAGCCCACCTGGAGTTTGCCAAAAGGCACATGAAGGACTTTAGGTCAGGATTGAGGGAAAGATGAGTGCAGGAATGTACAGAGACATCCTGGATAAAAGCCTGCTCAGAACGCTCTGACCTCAGACTGGGGTGACGGTTCATCTTTCAGCAGAACAATGACCCTAAACACACAGCCACGATATCAAGGAGTGGCTTCAGGACAACTCTGTGATGTGCTTGAGTGGCCCAGCCAGAGCCAGACTTGAATCCGACTGAACATCTCTGGAGAGATCTGAAAATGGCTGTGCAGGCGACGCTCCCTATCCAACCTGATGGAGCTTGAGAGGTGCTGCAAAGACAAAACTGCCCAAAGATAGGTACACCAAGCTTGTGGCATCATATTCAAGAAGACTTGAGGCTGTAAAACAGATTAAATCTTCAATAATCAATTGTAAAATATAATAAATTGTGCAGTATTATGTTATATTTTGCTATTTTATATGTTGATCTGAAAAGGGCTGTGCACCGACGCTCCCCATCCAACCTGATGGAGCTTGAGAGGTTGCTGCAAAGACAAAACTGCTCAAGATAGGTGCACCAAGCTTGGGCATCATATTCAAGAAGACTTGAGGCTGTAAAACAGATTAAAACTTCAATAAATACTTTTTATAAAAGCCAGGAAATGTTATATGTCAGTACTTAAAAAATGTAGCGTAACTGTAAACAGATTTTCCCCAAAAGTCAGCTGTGCTCCGTATATATTACAACTGACCACATCTAGATCCTGTCGTTCTCCACGGGTCAATATCCTAGTGCACATTTATTTAGCAGCTGTTTGTGTGCTGTCACTTGATGTGAACTCCATATGTTCTCTGTAAGATTTTGGTTGTAAATTGTTTGAAATGTGAACGGCAAAAGAAGATCTCTTCACATGTTACCCGCTGTGTCAGACTAGTTCTAAAAGAGCAGACATGGTGCAGTTATTCATTTGTGACGGCCAAACTTGCAGCTGGCTTCATCTCCCTGGCTCAGCTAGTGGGGCAGATATCAGAAGACTCATTCAAAAGTGGATACAAGCATGACATTTGGCACGGGTACTCTGTACAGGTAACTTTACAAATCTGCTCGATTGGTCACTTGAATTTCCACGATAGCAACCATTTTTCAAGATGGCAACCATTCTGGGCCTCTGTAATACAAATATATCCGTAAAATACAAATAGGCCATGGGACATGTAATGAATATATGCCTTTTTTTTTTTCTTTTTTTTCTTTTTGTGTAACAAAATGGGGCAACCCAAAGCTGGTATGGCTTTTTAGGAAGTGTGTCCTGATCAGGAATATCAATGTCCGGGGGTGCTCATGCACTTATGACGTGCAGTTGATGAAAATGCGTGTTTTCTATGGCACATCAAGGGTATTGTGGTTATTTTTTTCCACAGATCATCAGATTGATGATTAAAATGGATTGAGAACATTATCCAAACTATTGTGAAGTACTGCAGAGTGTTTTCTTGCATCTGCAGGGGTGGGGTGATGAAAGGAGCAAATTTATACCATGTATTTGATGAAAAGTTATTATTAGCAGGTAATCTACTGATATCTCATATTACATTTATGGAGGGGTAAAGTGAAGCAGACCAGTTGGAAATAATTATAGATTACAATGTACTACTATTAAAAAAACCCTCTATGGTAATACTTTAAAAAAGCCAGTGTTGCTGGGGTGGGGTCCCTTATTGTCATATACTTCCTTGTATGAAATATGAAGTCCACAAAAATTTGCAGTATTATGTTTGACACGACTAATCTATGTTTTTACCTATTTGAAATGATCCCTTGTCTTTGATACAAGTGTCAGGAGCCCAAAGATAGGACAATCAATTACAAATCAAGTTACTGTATTAAAGAATTAGAGATTTATAAAAATACTTTCTGGTGTGCCAAATGGTGCAATTCTACAGTATTATATACGGTTTAATGGTTTTCATTATTGTAATAGGTTTCTTTTTAACAAGTTTCCAGTGTATCATGTGCTATATAATCAGTTGTAAAATATTATCAATTGCGCAGTATTATATTTTGCTGAGTGACATGAAGTTCCGCTAATCCACTAATTAGCAAGCTAACTTTTTGTTAGCGGATTAGCTTTTCAGCTAACTTCAAAACTATCAGTGGACCAATTAGCTTCCGCTAAATTTAGTTTTTCTAAATTTTAGTCTGCTAACCTTTTTTTTGGCTGGCATAAGCTGAAAGGTCACAAATGTCTGTAAACCCTAAAATCACACATTAGTTTCCTCTCTGTTGTGTTTTGCAGCAGTCGGGCAAGCAGCTGTGAGGAGCTGAGTTCAGCCCTACCCCAGCAGAAGGGACCTGGCTGCCCAGCTGCTACAAAAGTCATTTTCATTCACAGCATACAGAGCCCCTCATGTGGGCCAAAGTAGACAGAGTAGACAGACTTGTGGATAGTTTAAACTCAGTGCCCAAAACTACACGTGACATGATTGCGCCACCTGTGTTAAACCACGCTCCCCAAAAACACAGATCACCTTGGTTCAGTGATTACCTGCGTAACCTCAAGCATAAGACTAGAGGTCTACAACGGAAATGCATCATTCAAAATTAGAAGTATTCCATCTTGCGTGGCATGATGCCTGTCTTAGGCCGGGTTCACACGGCAGGATAATTAGGCCGATATCGGACCCGATCTTCCCCTTCCGACAGTCGTGATGACGCTAAAGATAATCTTATCAGATATTCTTGCCATGTGTGGTGTGTTAAGAGGGCTCTGATCTGCTCTGAAGGGCGTCAGGAGCGCTAAGATCGCAAATCGGGGATATTCAACATGTTGGATTTTTTGGCCCGATATCGCAGCGTGTGTTGTGTCCCTCCGACCACAAATGAGCACGCAGCCTGCTGAATGTGACGTGCAGCCAATCAGAAAGCGAGGTGACGGACGTGCGGAACGGAAAATGAAATCAAAACAGCTGTTCTGACTTACCAGAAAGTCCAGTGGTCACGCTGTCTCCACTCCTTTAAAGAACACCTTTTCTTTTTCTTTTGTATTGTTTTTCCCCCTCTGTTGTAAATAGTCCACAAAGTATCTCCGTTTGTTTACTCTGAAGTCATGTTTAATCTTGAGAGAGTTTGCGAGATTTCCTGTCTGACCTGAGAATGTTTGTGTATGAAATCTGTTTGTGTGTGGTGGTGTTGTCCTTACCGTGTGGCTGCACACCACACACTGTACGACCAAACCTGTTAGATCCATGATTTTTTATCTTCACGTGTGTGGTCTCTCAGGTTTTGTAAACCTATAGATAATTTTAAAATCCTGTCATGTGAACCAGGCTTTAGACTATAAGCATGCATTACTGGCTACAAGTGGACCTATTACTCTGATTTGATCAACAAATACAAGCATAACTCAAAGTTCTTGTTCGACATGGTGGCAATACTTATTCATGGACAACCACCTGTAGTTCACTCTCCTTTTACAGCACAAGATTTCCTGGATTACTTTAAACATATCCCAGCATGCCTTAATCCAGCCACTACACCCTGCTATTGAGGTGGGCGCCATTACTAAGGTATTACCTAGATTTACAGAATTTGATAGTATCTCACTAGGTATGCTGATGAAACTCGTAACATCAACAAAAGCACAACCTGTTTATTTGATCCTATACCAACAAAACTGTTTAAGGACCTGTGGCCCACTCTTGGGCCGACTGTGGTGGAAATTATTAATCTTTCTTTAACTTCTGGATCTGTTCCTAAATGTTTAAAATCTGCAGTGATTAAACCATTACTTAAGAAACCTAATCTTGACCCTAGTGTATTGAAAAACTATCAGCCGAATCTATCATTTTCCTCTTACTGAGAATCTCTTTGAGCCACTGCAGTCTGCTTTTAGAAAATATCATTCCACAGAGACGGCTCTCACTAAAGTGGTGAATGATCTTCAGCTTGCAGTGGATTCGGACACCACTACGTTTCTGGTGCTGTTAGATCTCAGTGCTGCATTTGATACAGTGGATCATCATATTCTACTTGATAGGCTGGAAATCATTTTGGGATTACTGGGAGTGCCCTTGCATGGCTGACATCATACTTGACCACTCGTTCTCATTGTGTTTTGTACACTAACACTACCTCTAACCTTAGTGACATGAAATTTGGGGTTCCACGGGGGTCCTGCTTTTCTCCCTTTATATAGCACCCCTTGGGCACATATTGCAGCGTTTTGGGATTATGACAATGATACTCAGTTATACATGCCGATAATTGCTGGTACACATAAAATCCTTAGAGAAGCTGGATGTCTAGAAACTTCCTACTTTAAACTCTGATAAGACTGAAATGATGGTTCTTGGTCCAGTGAGGCATCGGCATCAATTTGACCAGTTAACACTTAGCCTAGGCTCGTGTCTCATACATCACACTGACAAAGTGAGGAACCTTGGAGTAATTTTGATCCTACATTGTCCTTCCACATTAGAAATATTACGAGGACGGCTTCGTCCCATCTTGTCTATGGCTGATGCTGAGACCCTGATCCATGCATTTATCTCTTCTAGATTGGACTACTGCAGTGTTCAATTTTCTGGTTTACCGCAGTCCAGCATTAGGGCTCTCCAATTGGTTCAAAATGCTGCAGCCAGACTTTTGACATGAAACAGAAAGTTCGACCACATTACAACCCATTTTGGCATCATCTTTCACTGGCTTCCTGTCTCAGTGAGATCAGATTTTAAGGTTCTGCTACTAGTCTATAAAATTGTTCACGGACTAGCACCTCCTTACCCAGTTGACCTAATTAAACCTTACGTACCGGCCCGGGCTTTGAGTTCTCAGGGTGCAGGACTACTTTGTGTCCCTACTGTGAATAAGAAGTCTGCAGGTCATTGAGCTTTCTCTTATCGTGCCCATATTCTGTGGAATGGTCCTCCTTGCATCAATAAAACAGTCAGATTCTGTGGAGATTTTCAAGTCCGGACTTAAGACGCACTTATTTTCCCTTTCGTATGGCTAGCATACTGGTATAGGTTTTGGTTTTACACTTTTTACTCTTTTAATTCATTTTATTAGGAAACAGAGCATGCTGCAGCCTCAACTTTACCTAAATTCTGGGTCTTTTAGTGAAGCTTAGGGCTAGTGGCCGGCGATCACCTTAGTATTTCCTGTTTTTCTTGTTGTTTAATGCTGGCAAATTATACAGTATTTCTTGTCTTGCTGATGCCTGATTCTGTTTCTCTCTGTTTAAGGTGCAGCTCCATCCAGAGATGGGAGTTGTATTTGTGGTGGAGACCCTTCTGTCCTTTGCACCAACAGCATTTCCTGTATATTCGTTTTGTGATTTTTCTGTAATTTATGTAGCATGGCCCAAGCAGAGGGTCACGCTTTTGAGTCTGGTCTGCTTGAGGTTTGTTTCTCAGAGGGAGTTTTCCTTACCACTGTTGCTCTGGGGGTTAGTAAGGTAGACCTTGTTTGTGTGAAGCGCCTTGAGGCAACTCTGTTGTGATTTGGCGCTATATAATGAAAATAAATTGAAATTAAAATTGAAGAATCTGCTGATATTGACTGGAATCCATGTGACCCTCAACTTTAACAAGATTCCCAGGACCTGCACTGGCCACACAGCATGATGGAAACCACCTCCAAATTTTACTGTAGGTAGCAAGTGTTTTCTTGGAATGCTGTGTTCTTTTTCAGCCATGCATACCGCCCCTTGTTATGTCCAAATAACTCAATTTTAGTTTCATCAGTCCACAGCACGTTATTCCAAAATGAAGCTGGCTTGTCCAAATGTGCTTTAGCATACCTCAAGCGACTCTGTTTGTGGCGTGTACACAGAAAAGGCTTCCTCTGTATTACTCACTCATCCAGCATCTCCTTGTGCAAAGGGCGCTGTATAGCTGAATGATGCACAGAGACGCTATCTGCAGCAAGATCATGTTGTAGGTCTTTTGAGCAGGTCTGGTGGGTTGACTATGACTGCTCCAACCCTGTCTCACAGCAAGTTGTGATTCAGGAGCACGAAATATACATTAATCTATTTGTTCGTGATATTGTGACGAAAAGTGCCTCATTTCATCACGGCAGCACAAATTCATTCTCATTCATTCCGTGATGGCTGCACGGAATTAAAAGTGAAGCAGGGGGGTTGGGGTGGTTAATGGTTAGGGTGGGGAGAAGGAATATGATTAGGTTATGGTTAGGGTTGGGGTTGGGTTACTTTCTCCAGGACATCAGCCCTTTAGCAGCTGTCCCGGCAGCTGCAAGTGGCGATGAGGGCAGACAGTTCTGTGTGGAAGATCCCTGACAAATCGGAGCTTTTGCATACGACACTTTGGATCCTTACTGTCGTTCAGATCAGGCCGGGGTTTATACACGCGGCCGCCATACATGCAACCACGACACACGTGACCACCACATGTGCGGACAAATTAGTCAGGGCGGCTCAGAGTGCAGTCTGGGTATTCGATGGCTGTCCTCGGCAGTTCTTATTCCCTCCCAGATGTGGAAAGAATTGTGGGGGGTTTTTTACATTCCACCTGATTTGGCTTGGCTCATGCTCATTCGTACTAAGTGTGATGGGACCCTTACATATTCTACTGAGTATTCACACTTGTTAGCAGATCTATGCACCATGACATTTGTGTTGTCTTGGGTCTTTTGATACAACGAACACATGTAGTGTTGATCATTGCTGAGTCACAGTTATGTTAGTGTCTGAATATATATCAGAATAGTTGATGCTAACCCATAATGATTACCAACCCAGATCTCCTTTTGAATTTTCAGCAACAGTTTAATTGATTAAATTTAATTGAGCATATTAGACTATTAGGGTCCAGGACTGTTTGACATCATATCATGGGTATTTTACACAAAATTAAACCCACCAAAACTGTACAAGTAGTGCTCATAGAATGTTTATACAGTTTTATTCAAGTTCAGCATCATTTAAATTGGCAGTATTGAGTACAAATACACCTAAATCCAACTGCTAGATCCCCATTTATACCTATGGCTGTAATTTCAAAGACTGGAATGTGGGCCATCTTGGATATTCATGTTGCCCGATCAGCCAGATTTGTAAAATTACCTCTATCCACCCTATTCCCATCCACCATGGAGGCCTTGCATGAATTATGGGTGAGACTTCTGGTATGAACTGGAACTGGCATTTGTTTACATGTTAAATGTTCGCGCTACTCCACTTTCTACGAGGCTTAGAGACGTGGGAACACCAGCTGTCACAGCTCAAACGAGACAACATTACAATCTCAATGTCTACAAATATAGAGAGGTGGGAGGATGACATGAAAAGGTGGCCTAAGATGACATACTGTAGCATTTTAGCTACTCCCTTAACTCTCACTTCGGACGGGGAGACAGTGAACGATCTGAAAATCTGTGAGGCGTATCAGGACCTGCACAGTAATAAGGTCGGTCCCGTTCTGCTAAAAGAGGTCCGACGTAGAGTTCAGTAAAAGCCTTAAAGTGCCTGATCGCAGAGCCTGGGTTTGAGTTTCGACATCAGGTGAAAATAAACAGCAAGTGTTCATGCATCGCAGGTCAAGGCAGATCTCCAGGTGGGTACATTTTGTTAATTATAACACTATGTAACACATTTTTATTTTGTTTTGTTCCTGGGTACACAGTGTGTTTTCTTAACCTGTTATGCCTTAAATAATAGAAAATAGCTGTTTATTCCACAGAAACGTTGCTTCTGTATCAGGACAATGATATTTTGAAATTTGTCTGTTTTCAAGAATATTCTCGATTCGCCTTCACTACTACTGAGTATCGTCTAGAATATTCTTTAACTGCTAGAACTGTCCAGAATTTTCTAGAAGTTTCCAGAATTATCTAGAAATTTCAAGAAACTTTTAGAACTTTCTAGAACGTTAAAAAAAATAAAATCAAAGTTTGTGCTGAATGTAGTCATTTTTTCCATAGACTTTTCTAAAGTCTATGGAAAAATGATAAGCAGTTCATAAGCAGGAATAAAAATTGTGTTACATAGTGTAATGTATGAACTAATGTGTGTGGCTGGTTATCTGGACACCAACTGAGCACGTGGAGTTGGACATTTAATTTGCAAAGTCTTTACAGACAGACACGTGAAACACATCCAGAATTTCTACTTTTCACATGTGCTTCCAACATTAGTGGGTGAATGTGTGCAAAGACGATTCTGCTCTGCCCCAAATATCTGAATCTCTTGAAAATACACTAATCACTTAACAGGTCTAATGTATATTACAGACAACAAAAGAGCACTGTGTGAAGGAAAACAAGAAGGATGAAAATAAGACATTTTCAGTTGTTTAGTTTTTATTGTTACAAGGAAAGCTGTTTTCAATACATTTTCAATATATGTTCCAAATTCTGTGCTAGTCACAGTTTGTCCATCACGAACACCATGTTCGAGCACAAGGGTGTCCATAAGTGCACGTGGCACCAGGACACCCTGAGCCGGAGGTCGATGATCGACTTTGTAGTCTTTGTAGATCATCGATTGAATTGTTCATCTGAGAGCAGCAATACAGGACATGATTATCAAGTGATGCATTTAGATTTTCATGACAACACTTTAATTACACCATTAAGCTTCCATCAAACCCACGACTTCCCACTGCTAACAGCATCACCTCTGTGCTACAGAGACCAAGAGAAAACCTGGTACATAATAACAGCTACAGTAAAATTCAGATTAAGGTTAAAATACTGCATTGTTGATTCTTTTATGTCTGTACAGAATTTATGACATTTTTAGGTTCATCCTGACCAGCGGTCCAAATGCATGTTACATTTTAACTGTTCAGAAAAGGGTATAGTGTATAAAGTGTATAATACTACAGTGGTTTGTCCTCCAAACACATGAAATCATACCTGTTATTCTCGTGACACTGCTGTCAATCCTCGTTAGCTCCCGGCGCCGCTTTTCCGGTGGTCTGTCATATTCCAAACACAAAGTAGAGTGTTCCTCTGTGGGCTTTTTGTCAACAAAGTGAAAAGAGCACACGTGTTATGTTTTAGGTGGTCTTTTCAAATTGAATTTTTTCAGCCACATCCTTCTGGGTTCCTCATCCTTCGGTCGGCATTGGAAACGCTTTGTCCGGCTGCATGTTAAAAATATTGCTGTTGTAGACACAGATTTAATGTCTGGTTGTTAGTACAACCGCAAACAGCGCAACATGTTCCTGAGCTGCACAAGGACATTTTTAAATGCTGTGGGAGCTGATCATCGTTTAGAAAAGAAAACAATAAAATTTCAGATAAACTGGTACGGGAAATGAAAACCACTAGTAAACAATGGATCACTGCTATTTCAGGTGTCTCACAGGAAGTTTCACCCATAATCGCTTCTACAGCAGTGCCCCCAGGAATAAGGTGGATAGAGTACTTGTGCCAAATTTCATGCTCATGTCTACTTTTGAACGACTGTTATAGTTATCTAGCCTCATAAGTGAAATCTCCTGGTGACTGCAGAGAAAACTTGCACCCTGCTGGCTGTTTCCGGAATCACTTTGTCTGCGCTGTGTTGATCACTTCCTCTTACTGCTCAGGTTTGAATGTACCTCAGTGTCAGGGGCGTAGCACCAAATTCTGGGCCCTTTTTTATTAATGCAAACACCAAATTTCTAATGCATAGTCAAACCAGGTCTAAATCATGTATATTAGATCACACCTGGGAGTCAGAACCCTTTTTAAAGTTGGGGGAGCAATATTGAGTTGGGGGGTCTGGGGGACCAAATTGAACCATTTCCTAGAAAATGGTGCAATTTGGTGCATTCCCATCTGTTAAAATGCACAGGACTTCACCAAATTGCACCATTTTTTCTAGAAAATGGTGCAATTTGGTCCCCCAGACCCCCCAACTTGATATAGCTAGCTTTCAAGCTCACCTCTTTTCAAAGAATTTGGTTAGCAGCTGCTTTCCCTCATTTAGTTTTCTTTCCCTGTCCTTTTTGTCTTCTTCTTTGAAATCCGGACTTTGATTTTTTAGGAAAGACATATTTTATTTCAGCCTAAACACTAGGGCTGCAACTAATGATTATTTTACTAATCAGTTCATCGGTCAATTATTTTTTCGATTAATCATTTTGTTTGTTTTTTTTTACTTACATGTGAGTTTTGCCATTATCACGCAACATCAACGTTTGAGCTTGTAGCAAAGTTATGATGTTATATTCTCATCAAAAACATACCTGGAGTAGTGTTTTGTTGTTGTTTTTTTTTTGTTTTTGTTTTTTTTGCACATACATACATCACCAACATACCACAAAGAGATTTCTATCAGTTTTCACCTGATTATGAGCATTTTTAGATGCCTACAGCAACTATCTCAATCACTGACAACATATTACAGCAAGAGTCCACAAAACTATTTTAAAGGCCTGAGTAAAGTGTAATATGTGATCTTTAAAAACATATTTTCATGAAAAAAGACACCTATGCAGTTAACTGCATTTTATTTTTTCTTGTGTAAAAACACAGCTTAGATGTGGTTTGATCGAAACAAATTGTCATTAAACTTAAATAAAACAGGGGTGAAGTGGATGTTTAAGAGTCACTAGGTGTTCACAGGAAGCAGTTATTTCTATATTTATTTATGTTCATTGTTAGTTGGATTTATCTTTTCTGTTGTGTTTAATCAGGTTCTTTTGTTTCTTTCTCTAAAATTGTATTGTAGCATTACTGGTTATTATTACTATTTTTGTTGTTGCTATTATTATTAATATAGAAATACAAAAATAAATAAAAATTACAGTTGTATGTATTACAGTTTGTAATACATTTGACTCTTTTACAACAAATGCTGAGCCATGAATTATTATACAGAAAACAAATGCGCCGACAGCTGCAACAGCTTAATACTAACTTTAACATTGAAAACGCCACAGACATGCTAATGTGTTAGCATCGGTCCCGTTTTTAAGTTATAAAATACATCTATCAACTGTCTCAGAAGACCATAACAGGTCGGTTTAACATAAAAAAGGATATTACTCACAGACATATGCTCTTTAGGGTTTTAGCGGGGGAAAATTAAGATGAAGCGAAATAAAACAACATAACGAAGCATTAGATCAAACCACTGCTTCAATCTGCAAATCACTGCTTCGATTGGCTCAAGGTTCAAAGCAAAGCTGCGCTGCAGAAACAATTGATTTATATGGAAGAAACGAAACATTTGCAGTAAAACAAAGTTATTTAACAACTAATCGATGACTAAATTAGTTGACAACTATTTTAATAATTGATTAAATCGATTAGTTGTTTCAGCACTACTAAACACCTCCTCTTTCTGTGAGATCCCATTTGGGACGTGTGTGTGTGGTGTGTGTTGTGTGTGTGTGCAGCGTGCCGCCTGTGCGTCTGGACTAAACCATTATACAACTGTGCAGGGGTGGGAAGGGCCCTCAGTGATCTTTCAATATTATTGTTAGAGCAGAATTATGTTTTGCAACATTTATACATTCATTCTAATTATATTCTTTTACAACATGAATTGTGTGGACATTAATAACATGCAACACAAAATGTATTTAACGCCAGTTTTTTGTGCCCCCCCCCCCCCCCCGCTCTGGGCCCTGGGTACATAGTACCCTTTACCCCCCAAATCCGACGCCCCTGTTCAGTGTGCAACAAATGCTGGTTATGATGTCGTCTATACACAACAGTAATTGACCATTGTTTTGTTTTTTCATTTTCCCCCAGAAGCAGCTGCTGATAGAAGAACGTTAATGGAAGAATGTTCTTTGTAAGTGTGACAGAAAAGTGAATCTGCAACACGAGCTCTCTTCAGTGCCACCTGCTGGCTGCCACCGTCACCTCCTCTCGTGTCAGCAAAAATAAACGTGCACTCTTATGTATACTTATCGCATCTCCTGGTGCTAAACCGGGCATTATGTCACAAAGCCTGTGTCAGAAATCAAAGCTCCTTTTCATCCTTTGTCATCTTGACCTCTGCAGTCTAAATGTTAAGAATGAACATAATTTAATCCCATGTAGGATGTTACAGGGCATTAACCACATGATGAACTTCAACATCCTCTGCACACAATATTTGTGTTTGCTGTTAGTTGACAATAATCAGAATAAGAGTCCAAACCCTAAAAAAAAATCACTCAGTTGATTAACAGCTGATTAACTGTGTAATTATGATGTGAAATATGAACAGTGTGGTTAATGATTAGCTAGGCCACACACATGTGCGGCCTGTGGCAGCAGTACAGCTGCCATGTCTAAATGGCGGCTTTATTTACAGTATCCTTTATGTGTTCAGGATGTCTGCGATTTCCTGAACACATAAAGGTTTTTAAAAATTATGGTGAATTATTGCTTTGTCCTGCAGGGGGGCCTTGTTCTTCTCCAAAACTGTCAACAATAGCTCCTTTTCCTAGAACTAATCTCAAACTGTTGTCTATTTTTGAGAAGATACGCTGCAAAATATCCCATTTAAGTTGTTCAAACGATGTTTAGGATTCAATTTATTATATGCTTTTAAAAGTACAAAGTACATTAAAAAAAATTCAATCAAATGCATTTTTGCTCTGGCTCTCTCAGGCCACAACAAAATAAATAAAAATAGGTTTGAGATGAAAAAAGTTGCTGAAAAAATATCCCACATAAAATTAATTCTGTATTAGACATATTTTGGGGTAATACACTGTTATGAGAAATGTTTTTTAAATTGTATTGTTTCATGAATATATTTGTAATGTTATTTATGTTGATTGTTGTTTGAGAAATTGTCCTATTTTTGCATTCTCATGTTTTCATTTTCTTGTAATATTTTCTTCTTGTAAGAATGCCAAATTTTTTCAAACTATTATACTTTAATATCCTAACAACTGTTTTTACAATTCTAATATCATTTATAATAACATTAATCCATTTCGAATTAATAAGAATTTTCTCTATCAGTGACTATATGCACCTCAAATCTGAGCTAACAGGAGCAAAGGTCTATTGAAAACTGAGTAGTCGTGTGTCCGACAGAATAACATCAGTTTTCACTTGAAAATAAGGCTGTCCTGACTCAGAAATACACTCCTGTTGCTGAGCGGATGGAAGTTGCAGCAGGTGGGATTCATAGAGGTGAATTTACTTCACTTCCCTTGTTAGAGTCCAAAGATAAACTATTCCTGGTTTCTAATGTGTTTATTCCAAACTGCTGTTATTTAGTCCGAATCTTTGTGTCAAACACAAACCATATTTGAAACTGTAAAATCTATTTTTTACACTTTAATACTCATGGCATGATGGTTTTGTGGTAGTGTTGCAGTAGAAATGAGTACAGCACTAAATTTGGCGGAGACACTCCGTGGCAACGCTGTCTTAAAAATCTGATGGACCACTGAATAATTTATATCCAGGCTTGGAATAGGTTTTTGGCTTGGTTTATTTGTTTCTTTGCAGGATATCTCAAAAATACATTTGTGGCATTTTACAAAAACAGTGACTTTATGAAGAATATCTGAATTTTGGCCAAGTACATTAGGATTTGATCAGTTGATTTAGTCAGCAGCTACAGTGCATTTAGTTATCGTAGATGGTTGAACAGTCTAAGGCTTAGTTAAGATGCTTCCTTAATCATGTTAAAGCAACCTTTTATAACTGTTTGTACTAATGTTTGTAGTAGTTTGTGCCATCACTCAAGCTGCAGTATCTCTGCACCTCTGTAAGCGACATGAATGACTCATAACAATCATGTTGCCCTGGATTTTTGGGGCTGTTGTAACTCATAAAGACAGTGTAGATAACTCAGTATTTGACAGGCATACTCATCTGTATTGGATTAGTCATAATCACCTGTGTCAACATTTGATAAGAACTCTGTCTATACAGTATACATATATCTACTCTTTTACAGTCGGTGATGTATGTTGGGTATTTGCAGTGTACTGATCTCGCTAGTCGTATCTTGAAATCACTTTTTACAAGAGTTTCTGGGAGGGATTTACAAAATACTCTAACTGTCACATCCATATGTTTACTTTCATATAAAAAAACACACGGATGTGAGTACATAAATAAAAGTATGATGTGTTGTGCACACCGAGGTTACACATTGTAGCCCCGTATTAACAATATCTGTAGATTTGGCTTTCACTGTAGAACATAGAACCACAATTCTACTTGGACTGCTTTCGTTAACTCAGTAGGTAGCGAGGCTCCTCTTTTTATGGAGACATGATACATCTGTTCTGTGTACCTGTGAAATACGTCCCTGTATATTCCAAAACCTTTTATAGTGGCATGCTCAGCTGTTGTACTACAGCTCATGTGTCTGTCAAAGTGTCCATAAAGTGTTAGATTTTAAAATGGATGAAAAACACACAACTTGTTTTTGTTGTTGTTGTTTGGGACCCAAGGTTGAGTCCTGGAAATAAAGTGTCCTGGGCATCTCCCAGCCTTTTGTCACCTAACAGAGTTTGGTGAAGAAGCATTTGGGCCTTTCTGTGATTCATTGTGCAAGTTCAACTAAGGCCCCATAAAAAAAAAAAAAAATAGTTTATCATCCTTGACATCAGAAAAAATGTGGTGAGGGCAGTCAGATTTTTTTTTTTTTTTAGGTTCTTAGAAATAGGTACATATGTCATTTCAAACCTGGATAAATGACATACAGCACCTGCATACCAAGTGAGGAACTTAAAATATAGATATTTTTAAAATAAATCTTGTTTCCATGTTGAATACAGTCCGTATACTGCACACTAAAAGCACATTCGTCACCTAGTGGACGTGCCGGTTCTTGCACCAGCTGTACCACCGTCAGTGAAATTCGTCAAAATAAAAAAAATTTAAAAAATTGATGCCGAGTGATTTCAGCATGTGGGCGAGGATGATAAACAAATTTTTTGTTGTTGTTTTTGTGTTCTAAATAGTAAATGGACTTTTATTTATATAGCACTTTTCCCTCTGCATCAGATGCTCACAGCGCTTTACAATAATGCCTCACATTCACCCTGAAATGAGGGTGCTGCCATACAAGGTGCTCACTACACACCAGGAGCAACTCTTGGATTAAGGACCTTGCCCAAGGGCCCTTAGTGATTTTCTGCTCAGGCTGGGATTTGAACTGAGGATCCTCTCATCTCAAGCTCAACGCTTAACTGCTAGACCATCACCTCCCTCACATTTTATGGGGCTTTATATGTAAATGTGGCACTTTTGTTTCCATTCCCATATTTCAGGCTTAGAAGTGAAAGCTCTAACATTTCTTCTCTGCAGACCAAAGGCTTATTTCACTCAAATTTGGTACACAAATGTGTTGAAGTCTGTGTTAGTGAGCACTTCACCTTTGCCAAGATAATCCATCCATCTCTGGCAGGTGATCACCCCTCTGCACCCCGTGCACTTGAACTGCACCCTGTGCACTCAAAATGCACCCATACGGCAGTTGATGTGCATTCTTCATATTCTTACTGCAGTCTGTCTGTAGTCGAGGTATTGTGACTGTGTTCAAACATCACAGGTGTGCAATAATAAATATCCAATCTAAAATGTGCAGTTTGATCGCACAGCACGACCACCAATGTCACAAGATTTAAGGCAGCATGCAGTTTACAAATTAAGTGGTTGAAGATGAGTGAGAGAGCAGGTCACAACTGAAAGTTCATTTCACTACTACAAGACACCTCTGACAGCATTTCCAAGCAGCCTCACAGCTGCAGATCACATGGAACCATGTCAGCCCAGGACTGCCAATCCACACAACGGTCATGATGTTTAATATCTTGATCCTGCTGGAATGAATTTGTGGCAGATGAGGAGTCATTTAAATTGTGAGGAAATGATACAATTGATACAATATTTTGGCCACAGTGTGTGTTTGTAAGTGTGTGATCCAGTGTGCACGTGCCGTGTTAGTCCTTGTACCAACTTCAGATGAGAACCCCAGCAGCTGGAGAAGGTCAGGAACATTCCCATGTTTCACCTGGCTGCAGCAGTTAGATGGTTATTTAAGAGAGGTGGGGATGGACCAGTCGTCTGTTTGTCGTCGAGGCTGCACCAGCGCTTGCAGACTGAATTTCACTTGATTTGATATGACACACTTGTGTGGTGGATGGATTATTTTGGCAGATGTGAAGTGCTCACTAACATGGATTTCAACAAATTTGTGAAATAAATAAACCTTTGTGTGCACAGAAGTAATCTTATACCCCCATCACACTAGAGGCCAAATGAGACTGAATGGCGTCCGAATGAAATTCAACCTCCATTCGGACAAAGTCGAGATACAATCAAAAACCTGCCATAGCATTCTGCGTGTACTCCAAACATTCGGGCAAATTCCTGTCATTCAAAGTGCAGTCGAGGTGGAAAAAGCTCCAATGGCTGTCGAAGTGCAGTTTGACCACAGTCTGACTGTGTTCTAAATATTTTCACAGTGTCAAAATAACATTCAGAACACTCTGATCATGCTCAAGAGACATTCGCCATGGTCAGGCACATCAGATACTGCCGGCATGTCCCGATTCTGCCACAGGTGAGCGGTACATGCATCTCCACCAGATCCCATTCAGGCTGCGCAAAGGAGATATTGTTATATGCAGTGTCTGTGGCATGCATTCATTTTGTGAACTAGACGTAAACATTGCACAGTCAAACCAAAGGCACCATGTGTCACTGCGAGTCCATGCGTCTTAGAGCCGTGGAGCAGCATGCACATCTGAACAGGGTGTCATATCCATAATAAACCTTATCTTACAGATACATTGTCATTCCCCTAATGTATGTGAAATATTATGATCATCATAGCTGAAACACCACGAGCTGATGCGCCGCACCTCGCTGCTGCCTCACAGAGATCAATGCATTTCAGAGGCGAGGCACTGCACAGCTGAATGGCATGTCAGAGCTGTAATGCACATATTATGACATGTACACTATCGAACCCTTTAGGAGGAATGACATTCCAACTGTACTGCCAAGCCATTACAATATAAATAACACAGGAAATTACCTTTGGAATGAGTGAAGATGCATCTTACAGCGCAGGGTGAACAGCAGCCAGGCAGCAGCCTGTGATAAAATCCCTATCATTCTGGGAGCACCATGAGATGGTTACATCAGCCAAGTGCTGAAGACACATGCCTCATCCACCACAAAATATATATCCCATATGACGCGCTATCCAGCGGCACAACACATGCCACCCAGCTGGGCAGTGGCACACCCTGCTGCGCATCAAGGCACATAACACGCAATTGCAAAGCCCAGACAGTACATCATGTGAAGTATTACCTGATTGGCAGGACACACGTGAACCACAGTGTGGTCCTCTCATGGACATAATATCCTGGAGAAGGAAAAGGCCTAAGGCTGTATCATGTGATGGCTCCGCAGCTTATGTGCGAGCTCATTTCATGTGATCACCCCACTGTGCCCGTGCAATCGAAATGCACCCATACGGCAGTCAATCAATCAATTTTATTTATATAGCGCCAAATCACAACAAACAGTTGCTCCAAGGCGCTTTATATTGTAAGGCAAGGCCATACAATAATTACGTAAAAACACCAACGGTCAAAACGACCCCTGTGAGCAAGCACTTGGTACAGTGGGAAGGAAAAACTCCTTTAACAGGAAGAAACCTCCAGCAGAACCAGGCTCAGGGAGGGGCAGTCTTCTGCTAGGACTGGTTGGGGCTGAGGGAGAGAACCAGGAAAAAGACATGCTGTGGAGGGGAGCAGAGATCAATCACTAATGATTAAATGCAGAGTGGTGCATACAGAGCAAAAAGAGAAAGAAACACTCAGTGCATCATGGGAACCCCCCAGCAGTCTAAGTCTATAGCAGCATAACTAAGGGATGGTTCAGGGTCACCTGATCCAGCCCTAACTATAAGCTTTAGCAAAAAGGAAAGTTTTAAGCCTAATCTTAAAAGTAGAGAGGGTGTCTGTCTCCCTGATCCGAATTGGGAGCTGGTTCCACAGGAGAGGAGCCTGAAAGCTGAAGGCTCTGCCTCCCATTCTACTCTTACAAACCCTAGGAACTACAAGTAAGCCTGCAGTCTGAGAGCGAAGCGCTCTATTGGGGTGATATGGTACTATGAGGTCCCTAAGATAAGATGGGACCTGATTATTCAAAACCTTATAAGTAAGAAGAAGAATTTTAAATTCTATTCTAGAATTAACAGGAAGCAATGAAGAGAGGCCAATATGGGTGAGATAAGAGGCCAATAGGGTGAGATATGCTCTCTTCTAGTCCCCATTAGTACTCTAACTGCAGCATTTTGAATTAACTGAAGGCTTTTTACGGAACTTTTAGGACAAGACCTTTCTAATTTTAGAGATATTGCGTAAATGCAAAAAGCAGTCCTACATATTTGTTTAATATGCGCATTGAATGACATATCCTGATCAAAAATGACTCCAAGATTTCTCACAGTATTACTAGAGGTCAGGGTAATGCCATCCAGAGTAAGGATCTGGTTAGACACCATGTTTCTAAGATTTGTGGGGCCAAGTACAATAACTTCAGTTTTATCTGAGTTTAAAAGCAGGAAATTAGAGGTCATCCATGTCTTTATGTCTGTAAGACAATCCTGCAGTTTAGCTAATTGGTGTGTGTCCTCTGGCTTCATGGATAGATAAAGCTGGGTATCATCTGCGTAACAATGAAAATTTAAGCAATGCCGTGTAATAATACTGCCTAAGGGAAGCATGTATAAAGTGAATAAAATTGGTCCTAGCACAGAACCTTGTGGAACTCCATAATTAACCTTAGTCTGTGAAGAAGATTCCCCATTTACATGAACAAATTGTAATCTATTAGAAATATGATTCAAACCACCGCAGCGCAGTGCCTTTAATACCTATGGCATGCTCTAATCTCTGTAATAAAATTTTATGGTCAAGTATCAAAAGCAGCACTGAGGTCTAACAGAACAAGCACACAGATGAGTCCACTGTCTGAGGCCATAAGAAGATCATTTGTAACCTTCATTAATGCTGTTTCTGTACTATGATGAATTCTAAAACCTGCATTCTTATATCTTACTGCAGTCTGGCCGCAGTCTAGGTATTGTGACTGTGTTCAAACTACATTTGGACTGCATTCATGAGCATGCACATGGACTGTGCACAACTCAGTCGAGGCGGAATCTGCTCACATTCTACCATGGGCACCTGCCCATGGTATCAAAGATATGATGGGCACAATATTTCACATTATTTATGTCACCCGTGGGAAGGACTGGAAATATATCTGTACTCTAAGTTCTATTATGGATATAACAGACTGTTCAGATCTGCGGCGGTGTGTGCTGTGCGACGCATTGATCTGCAGTGGCACACAGTGCTATCAGTTTGATTACATGCTGTTCACATTCACTGCACATGATGAATGTGTGGTGCATACATGTTACTACATATCAACATATCCACTGGCTGGGGTCTAGTGGATATGTTATGTCAGATGAGCTCAGTTTGCTGTGTTTTCATTCTTGTTTGGCTCAGATTAACAGTTTGTTGTGTCTTTGTTCCTGCTTGGTTCAGATGAACACAATTTGTTGTGTTTTCATGTCTGCTTGGTTCAGATTAACACAGTTTGTTGTGATTCTTCCTGTTTGGTTCATATTAACGTTTGTTGTGTTTCATGCCGATTGGTTCACATTAACACTGTTTATTGTGTTTTCATTCCTGACTGTTTCCAGTTAACACAGTTTGCTGTGTTTTCATTCTTGTTTGGTTCAGATTCACAGTTTGTGTTTTCATTCCTATTTCATTCAGATTAACACGATTTGTTGTGTTTCATATTTCATTCTTGTTTGGTTCAGATTAACACAGTTTCTTGTGTTTTCACTCCTGATTGCTTCAGATTAACACAGTTTTTGTGTTGTCATGCCCGATTGGTTCATATTAGCACCGTTTGCTGTTTTTCATTCTTGATTGGTTCGATTAACACGGTTTGTTGTGCTTTAATTTGGTTAGTTCATATTAACACATTTCTTGTGTTTTCATGCCTGATTGGTTCAATTAACAAGGTTTATTGTGTTTCATTTGTGTTTAGTTCAGATTAACACGGTTTGTTGTGTTTCATGGCCAACTGGTTCAGATTAACACAGTTTGTTGTGTTTTCATGCCCGATTGGTTCAGATTAACACAGTTTGTTGAGTTTTCAAGCCTAATTGGTTAGATTAACAGGGTTTGTTGTGTTTTTATGTCTGATTGGTTGATATTAACCAGTTTGTTGTGTTTTGTTGTGTGATTGGTTCATATTAACATGGTTGTTGGTTTTAATTGTGTTTAGTTCATATTAACACATTGTGTGTTTTCATGCCTGATTAGTTTATATTAACACCATTTGTTGTTTTCACGCCTGATTGGTTCATAAACACAATTTGTTGTGTCATGCCCGATTGTTCATATTAACATGGTTGTGTTTTCAGTCGTGCTTGTCAGTTAACACAGTTACATGTTTTCATTCGTGTTTGTTCAGATATCACTGTTGTGTTTTATGCCGTTACGAGGTCTGTCCATAAAGTATCGTACCTTTTTATTTTTTTCAAAAACTATATGGATTTCATTCATATGTTTTATGTCAGACATGCTTGAACCCTCGTGCGCATGTGTGAGTTTTTCCACGCCTGTCGGTGACGTCATTCGCCTGTGAGCACGCCTTGTGGAAGGAGTGGTCCCGCCCCCTCGTCGGATTTTCATTGTCTGGAAATGGCAGAATGAAAAGGACTTTTTTTCCATCAGAATTTTTTCAGAAGCTGTTAGAGACTGGCACCTAGAAACCATTCGAAAAATTTATCTGGCTTTCAGTGAAAATTTTACGGGCTTCACAGAGAATAAGGACTTTAACTACAGCTTTAAGG
The DNA here is from genome assembly GCF_902500255.1 of Thalassophryne amazonica. Classification (NCBI taxonomy): domain Eukaryota; kingdom Metazoa; phylum Chordata; class Actinopteri; order Batrachoidiformes; family Batrachoididae; genus Thalassophryne; species Thalassophryne amazonica. The sequence goes on from NC_047104.1 coordinate 16,896,268, forward strand.
ACCCCTTTAAGGACGGTCGGTGCGCCGCGCTGCGAGCTGCGACGATGCGGCACAAACCACTGGATCATTTCTAAGCTGATGGCTCTGTGGATACGAAACCGTCGTGTGCTCTTTCTCTGGTTATCACAAGACCTGGACATCAGCCATTTTCCGGCAGATTTCACTTTTAACAAGAGATTTTATCATGGAAAGCCGCGCGGAGGCTTTGCGCGTCACGACCGATTCGCTGATGAAGCGAGTCAAAGGAACACCTCCGTTTCGGAGTGTTAGAGGACAAGTTGGGACATGTCTATCTCGGCTTTCAGTGCTTACCAGTCAAGTGAGTATAAAAGAACTTGTGGAGAGCTGGACATGTCCCAACTTGTCCTCTAACACTCCGAAACGGAGGTGTTCCTTTGTCTCGCTTCATCAGCGAATCGGTCGTGACGCGCGAAGCCTCCGTGCGGCTTTCCATGATAAAATCTGTTGTTAAAAGTGAAATCTGCCGGAAAATGGCTGATGTCCAGGTCTTGTGATAACCAGAGAAAGAGCACACAACGGTTTCGTATCCACAGAGCCATCAGCTTAGAAATGATCCAGTGGTTTGCGCCGCATCGTCGCAGCTCGGAGCTCGCAGCGCGGCGCACCGACCGTCCTTAAAGGGGTCCTTAAAGCTGTAGTTAAAGTCCTTACTCTGTGAAGCCCGTAAAATTTTCACTGAAAGCCAGATAAATTTTTCGAATGGTTTCTAGGTGCCAGTCTCTAACAGCTTCTGAAAAAATTCTGATGGAAAAAAGTCCTTTTCATTCCGCCATTTCCAGACAATGAAAATCCGACGAGGGGGCGGGACCACTCCTTCCACAAGGCGTGCTCACAGGCAAATGACGTCACCGACAGGCGTGGAAAAACTCACGCATGCGCACGAGGGTTCAAGCATGTCTGACGTAAAAACATATGAATGAAATCCATATAGTTTTAAAAAAAATAAAAAGGACCGTTAATTTATGGACAGACCTCGTATGTGGACTTCCAACTGTGTGGAGTCTAAATCTGCCAAACGACTGCAGGGTCTCCTGATCCTATATTTCAAAATAAAACCCAGAAAACCAGAGTGAACACCAAAGAATCATCATGCATCTTTTGTGAAAGATTAATGATTGCCAATGTGTATCTGTTCTGACAGCATGTAGACAGGATTCTGTGTGTCTGTGGCAGAAATCCACCAAGCTGTCAAGAATCTCATCCGGAGATGATGTTCTGGAGAAGGATGATAAAGATGATGACCAGAAGAGCGGCTCTGAGGGAGGAGACAATGACATCATCCAAACACCACTGACAGTAAGGTGGGACTCATCAGTGTTCACATATCCATCAGTCTGACCGTCTGTGAATGTTCACAACCATCTACACCAGATACCTGGTGCACATCTCTACTACACTTTTCCATCTGATGCAGACACACAAAACGCTTACAGTGACGCTGTGTGTGTGTCTTCAAATACTGATGTCAAGTGAAATGAGTCACCAGAAGAAGTCAGTACTCAGTGTGCCAGATTTCACAAAGAAACATTTGTTGTGAAAACAAGCCAAACAGAAACAATGAGAAGCAATGCCTCCAAAAAACGGTTCAGTTGTATTAAAGTACCATGACTAATGAATGAATGAAAACTGTTTATTTCGAACATTTGATACAACAACAATTACAAGATAGATCAGTAAAGACAACAACAAAAAAGTTCCTACTGTGTACCCAACAGTGTTGCCACAGTTACTTTGAAAAAGTAATCCAATTACTGATTACTCCTTGAAAAAGTAACTTAGTTACTTTACTGATTACTCAGTTGTAAAAGTAACTAAGTTAGATTACTAGTTACTTTTCCCAGCTGCCGACAACAACCCTCTGCCACCTCAACATGACAATGATACCTGTTCTGCCAAAACTTACTTTATAGTCACCTTTCTGACTTAAATACTTGTTTTCTAAAAAGTAAAATAAAGACCTCTTTCTTGACATCATATTTAACTGTTGACAGCACTGTAACAGTAAAACTTGCAATTTCAAACCTACATTGTTTATAAATGTAACTATTAAATTCATTCTAGCATTTTTCTAACATTTAAATTCTCTCTAAATATTTTACTTGTCGAAATTAATATTATTTTAAGTAGTATTAGTAGTTGTAGTAAAAAAAAGGCTTCAAAACTGGACCTTTAATCTAGGGGTGTTGTGAGGGGGGCACATCCCTGCCCCACGCCCCCATTCCATCTGGATTCGCCCCTACTTGGCGTTTGAGCACAAAGAATGGATAACATTTATTTATGCAGAAAGCGTGACCAGATTTACAGGTAAGAAAGTTTTATTGTGTTTTCACATCATGTGGTCCTCAGAAAGAGAGTTTAGGTGCATTTGAGTGGAAAATAGTGTTAGTTGTTGACGCGTCGCGGAGGATCAGCTGTTTTAACGTGCAGATATGGAGCGGCTCAGCTCAGCTCTAAATAAAGGAGGAAAAAAGTATAAAAATGTCTTTGTAAAGCTCAGTGCAGGTGTGCTGATCACCGCGCTTTAAGAGGAGACGACGAGTCGAGCAGCTGCAAAAAACCGTGGATGAAAAGCTCACAGCTTGCTTAAAGTGGGCAGTTCAGTCGAACCCCGACCTCCTGCCCACAGACCAAGTTTAATGCTGCTATCGACCCACAATGAAAAAAATAATAGTAACGCACAGTGACATGGAGAAGTAACTTTAATCTGATTACTGATTTGGAAAGATTAACGCGTTAGATTACTCGTTACTAAAAAAAGTGGTCAGATTAGTATATATATATATATATATATATATATATAGAATAATATATCCGGATATTCCACTTAAAGGAGATTTTTTTAATGAAAGACGTGCAGAGGGTCCGCGCGTCGGGACGCAGCCGCCGCGACGCTCCGCCACAGGAAAAACACCTCTGTTGAAAGCCTTAAGGACAAGTTGGAACATGTCCTGCTGTTAAACAATTTCTCATATACTCACTCCACTGAAAGCCATCAAAAGCCGCCTGGATTTTACAATGGTTATCAACACGGATGTGTTTTCCTGTGCCGCCGCCACCGCGTCGGCTGCGTCCCGACGCGCGGACCGTCCGCACGTCTTTCATAAAAAAATCTCCTTTAACAGTGGATATCCGGGAAAAATGCTGAAACCGACTTTTTTTAAGAAAGTGCGGACGGATCCGCGCGTCGGGACGCAGCCGACGCGGTGCGGCGGCACAGGAAAAACACCTCCGTGTTGAAACCATTTGTAAAATCCAGGTGGCTTTTGATGGCTTTCAGTGGAGTGAGTATATGAGAAATTGTTTAACAGGCAGGACATGTTCCAACTTGTCCTTAAGGCTTTCAACAGAGGTGTTTTTCCTGTGGCGGAGCGTCGCGGCGGCTGCGTCCACGCGCGGACCCGTCCGCACGTCTTTCATTAAAAAAATCTCCTTTAACAGTGGAATATCCGGATAAAATGCTGAAACCGACTTCTTCTGAAACTTCTCTGTTCTCTCACGACGTCCTGGATCAATAGAGCCTGAAATGTGGAGGTTTTCAGCTTGAACAGGCTGACGACGGCGGCTGAGAGCGCTGCGCGACGTCTCGCACCGTGAAAAGTCCTTAAAGCGACAGTCTCACCTCAAAATCTCTCATCAGCCGTTAAAATTTTCACTGAAAACCAGCTTAATTTTTCGAACCGTGTCCACTTCGATGTGTCTCACAGGTTTAGAAAAAATTTTGATCAAACAACGCGCCAGTCTCTCAGCAACTTCTCAGACAAAGGAATTCCGACGAGGGGCTGGACGACTCCTCCCACAAGGAGTGCTCACAGGCAAATGACGTCACCGACAGGTGTGGAAAAACTCACGCATGCGCACGAGGGTTCAAGCATGTCTGACGTAAAAACATATGAATGAAATCCATATAGTTTTTGAAAAAAATAAAAAGGACCGTTACTTTATTGACAGCCCTCGTATATATACACACATATACATGCACATACATATATATACATATACACAAACATAAATATACACCTGCACATACCTACTTACATACAAATACTATATATTTACAAGCCGAAGCAAAAAACAAAACACCCTAACCCTCATTACCCTTCCTCCTCCCTATGCCTAGAAAAAACCATATTTTTGTACCGCTGTTTGAACTGGTTCATGCTTGGACATTGCTTGAGCCCCACTCCCAATCTGTTCCACATCCTCACCCCACAGACAGAAATACAGAAACTTTTTAATGTTGTTCGTGCCCACTGATGCTTTAAATTAAATTTCCCCCTCAGACTGTAATCCCCTGATCTGTTAAAAAACATATTTTTAATATTTGCTGGAAGTAAATTGTTTATTGCTTTATACACGATTTGTACTGTTTGAAAATAAACTGTGAATTTTAAGAATTTGGATTGTAAAAATAGTGGATTTGTATGATCTCTATAGCCAGTATTATGAATAATTCTTATAGCTCTTTTCTGCATTACTGATAGTGATTGTGTTGTACCTTTATAAGTATTACCCCATACCTCTGCACAGTACTGTAAATATGGTAAAACCAGTGAGCAGTAAAGAATGCGGAGTGAGTTGTGGTCCAGAATATGTTTCGCTTTGTTTAGAACTGAAATGCTTCTTGACAGTTTACATTGTATATGTTTTATATGTCTTCCAGTTTATCTTATCATCTATTATCACCCCCAGAAACTTATTTTCATGTACCCTTTCAATATCTACCCCCTCGACTTGTAACTGAACCTGTATGTCTGTATTACAATAGCCAAATAACATGTATTTTGTTTTACTTAAGTTTAATGATAATTTGTTTCTGTCAAACCATATTTTCAATTTTCCCATTTCTATACTGATCCTCCTCAGTAACTCCTGCAAATCCCCCCCTGAACAAAAAATGCTTGTGTCATCTGCAAATAATACTAATTTTAATATTTTGGAAACATTGACAATCATTTATATAATTAGAAACAGTTTTGGACCCAATACTGACCCCTGTGGGACGCCACAAGCATTGTCCAAGCATGATGATGTATATTCCCCAACTTCACAAACTGTTTTCTGTTACTTAAGTAGCTTCTCACCCAGTGCAACACCAACCCCCTAATCCCATACTGTTCAAGTTTACTGATTAATATGTCATGATTGATTGTATCAAAAGCCTTTTTAAGGTCTATAAATATTCCAACTGAATGTAATTTGTGGTCTATGGCGTTTGTAATCTCCTCAACTGATTCTATTAATGCAAGTGATGTTGAACTATGTGCTCTGAATCCATATTGACTATCAGTAAGTAGTTTATGTTTATTTATGAATTTGTCTAATCTATTATTGAATAACTTTTCTAATAATTTGGAGAATTGTGGAAGCAAAGAAACAGGTCTATAATTTGTGAAGTGGTGTCTATCCCCAGTCTTATACAGCGGCACAACCTTAGCTATTTTCATTTGATTGGGAAATTTACCGGTTTGAAATGATAAGTTACAGATGTATGTTAATGGTTCTACAATCCATTCAATGACCTGTTTTACCACCACCATATCAATTTCATTTAAATCGGTAGATGTTTTATATTTACAATTATTCACAATGTCTATAATTTCTTTTCCATCCACTGCTGTGAGGAACATTGAACAGGGATTTCTTTCTATGAGATTATTATCCCAATCCTCAGGTTGGGAATTGGGAATTTTTTCTGCCAAGCTTGGTCCAATACTTACAAAAAAATTATTAAAACCGTTGACTACCTCATCCTTATTTTCCTTCTTGACATTATTATCAATGAAATACTGAGGGTAACTCTGTTTTTTATTACCATTTTTGATAATGCTATTTAATATATCCCATATTCCTTTAATATTGTTTTTGTTATTATAATATGTTACTATAATATTCCTTCCTACATACCCGTATAATATTAGTTAATCTATTTTTGTATTTCTTATATCTATTTTCTGCCTCTTTAGTCTTTAGTTTTATGAATTCTCTATACAGTGTATTTTTCTTATTACATGCATTTCGAAACCCTTTCGTCATCCATGGTCGAGCTTGGATTTTTTGTTTTCTGTAGTCTTGTTTAATTGGACAATTTTTATCATATAATGATGTAAATATTTGTAAAAAAGTTTCATATGCACTATCAACATCACTTTCACTGTATACCTTTTCCCAGTTTTGCTCCTGTAAATCCTTCTTTAGTGTGTTCATGTTTTCCTCTGTCCGCACTCACCTGTATTTTATTTTCTCCTCTGGCTGATTCCGCCGATGGTTTCTATTATAAACGATGAAAACTGGTAGATGATCACTAATGTCATTGATTAATAATCCACTCACAGTGTTATTGTCAGTATCATTGCTGAATATATTATCAATTAAGGTAGCACTATGGGATGTAATTCTGCTTGGCCTGGTGATTTTTGGATATAAACTCATACTGTACATTATACTGATAAATTCTTCTGTTATTTTATGCTTATTTGGATTGAGCAGATCAATATTTAAGTCACCACAAATGAACACAGTTTTTTGATTAGTTTTTGAGAACATTTTCCCATACAGTCAGTGAATGTTTCAATACTAGATCCTGGTGCTCTATATATACAGCTGACTAATACATTTTTGCTTTTTTCTTCCATATTTCAATAGTTATACATTCTAATAAGTTATCATCACAGTTGTCATATTGTCTACTATTTTATAATCCATGTTCTTATCCACATACACAGCACCCGTCCTCTCCACTCTTATTTCTGTTTACACAATTAAATTCATCTCCATCCAGTTCAAAATCCATTCCGTTATCTTCATTGATCCATGTTTCTGATATAGCAATTATGTTAAATATTTTTTTAAATTGACTGAAATATTCTTTAATGTTGTTAAAGTTTGCATATAGACTTCTGCTGTTGAAATGGATTATGATAATTTGTTATCCGTTTAATGATCCGATTAAACTGTTCATCTGTATAATAGCAACAACTGTCATGATATTTGAGAAGAAATTATTGTCCGGGTCTATATCGTGCTCCAAGTCCAGTACATTGTGCTCTGTGTATTTAAATGTTCTCAGTTCTACTTTTCCATGATCAGCAATCCTGTGAGTTATCCTTCTTGTCTCCAGATGTAGATGATGTAGTAGTTGAATATGTTCCTCTGGTCTGTGTCATGGTGTTGTGATGTGTTTGTGTCCTCATACCTTATTGGTCGTATTTGTCCAGATCCTCGATGTTTCTGATTACCATAACCTTCACTTGTTCTGGTGTTCCATTCAATTTGATGAATGTTTTGTAGTTGGATGTCCATGTCTGTTGAATTTTTCCCTGCTTTGTTAAGAAACGAGCTTTCCTGGCGATGTCTGCGTTTCTTTTGGTCAGATGTTCATTGATGAATACGTTTGTTCCTTTAAGTTTCCGTCCCTGTTTTAACAATGCCATTTTATGTTTTCTGTTGACAAACCTCATTATAACAGCTCGCTTGTCTCCATCCTCTCTCCTGGGCAGGGGGTGGCACGCTTCAATGTTATTACAGTCCATTTGAATACCTTTAGATTGCAGGAAGTCAGCCACCTGTTGTTCCACTGAGCTGGCCTCCTGCTCACTGGCCTCCCCTCCGCTGTCTTCTGACACCGCCCGTGCGTAGGATCGAGGTTTAATATGAATTCCTGTAATAATAACGTCGTTCATCCTTGTGTACTGTTCCAACTCCGCAACACGGTTCTCCAGGTACACCAGATGCCGGTCTTTCTCGGCATTCTGGATCCGGAGAGCCTTCACTTCTTTCACCAGCTCCATAATGGATTTCTGCTGCATTTTAACAACAGAGATTTCCTCAGACAAAAAGTCCAGGGACTTTTTGATATCGTCTCCCTCCTCCGCCGTCAGTGCCTTCTTCGGACCCATGGTCAGATAACTCCGCGCTGGCGCCTCGGGCCTCGGTAAAGCCGCGCCGGTGGAACTGCGCTGACGCCTCGGGCTTCAGGTGTAGCCGCGCCGGTGGATGTGCGCTGACGCCTCGGGCTTCAGGTGGAGCCGCGCCGGTGGATGTGCGCTGACGCCTCGGGCCTCGGTAAAGCCGCGCCGGTGGAACTGTGCTGACGCCTCGGGCCTCGGTCCAATCATAATAAATAAAGTCAATAAACACACCAACAAGGCATTATTCTACACAGTCTGTCCAGGAAAGAGTAATTCAAAGCTCCAATTTTCTTGTGCAGCTTTGCAAATACGAGGTCTGTTAGAAAAGAAACCGACCTTTTTATTTTTTTTAAAAACTATATGGATTTGAATCACGTGCGATTACGTCAGACAAGCTTGAACCCTCGTGCGCATGCATGAGTTTTTTCACGCCTGTCGGTTGCGTCATTCGCCTGTGGGCAGGCTTTGAGTTAGCACTGGTCCACCCCCCTCGTCAGAATTCCTTTGTCTGACTTCTTCCTGAGAGACTGGCGCTTTGCTTGATCAAAATTTTTTCTGAAACTGTAAGGCACATCCAAGTGGACGCCATTCGAGAAATTCAGACGGTTTTCGGTGAAAATTTTAACGGCTGATGAGAGATTATGGAGTGTTACTGTCGCTTTAAGGACAGCCCACGGAGCCGGACGGCGCGCTGCGCCCCGAGCTGCCGTCGTCAGCCTGTTTCATGCTGAAAACTTCCAAATTTAAGCCTCTGTTGACCCAGGACGTCATGAGAGAACAGAGAAGTTTCAGGAGAGGTCGGAATCAGCAGTTTATCCGGACATTCCACTGTTAAAGGAGATTTTATAATGAAAGACGTGCGGACGGATTCGCGCGTCGGCACTCAGCCGCTCATGGCACGCTGCCACAGAAAAAACACCTCCGTGTTGATAACCATTCGTAAGATTCAGGCGGTTTTCGATGGCTTTCAGTCGAGTGAGTATCCGAGAAAATTGTTTAACAGCTGGGCATGTTCAAACTTGTCCTGTGAGACTTCCAACGGAGGTGGTTTTGCTGTGGCGCCGCGCGATGAGCGGCTGGGTGGCGACGCGCAAATCCGTCCGCACGTCTTTCATTACAAAATCTCAAACAGTGGAATGTCCGGATAAACTGCTGATCCCAACCCTCAGGGCGCGGCGCGCCGTCCGGCTCCGTGGGCTGTCCTTAAAGTGACAGTAACACTCCTTAATCTCTCATCAGCCGTTAAAATTTTCACCGAAAACTGTCTGAATTTCTCGAATGGTGTCCAACTTGGATGGTCTTACAGTTTCAGAAAAAATTTATGATCAAGCAAAGCGCCAGTCTCTCAGGAAGAAGTCAGACAAAGGAATTCCGACGAGGGGGGGTGGACCAGTGCTCACTCAAAGCCTGCCCACAAGGTGAATGACGCAACTGACAGGCATGAAAAAACTCACGTATGCACACAAGGGTTCAAGCTTGTCTGACGCAATCACACGTGATTCAAATCCATATAGTTTTTGAAAAAATAAAAAGGTCGGTTTCTTTTCTAATAGTCCTCGTACGTCCAGGTACCTTAACTCAATGACCGCGGACCATGAGTTGTTTCTACCTGTGCACCTAAAACAGGTGATTTCACTGATTAACTCATCTACCTGCCTGAAGCGGTGAACTAATTACAACCAGCTGGATTAGTGAGAGGATGGAACGAATTCTCTGCATCCAGAAAGTATTCACAGCGCAAGGACTCACATGTCGAGGTCTGTCCAAACGTAACGGACCTTTTTATTTTTTCAAAAACTATATGGATTTGAATCACGTGTGATTGCATCAGACAAGCTTTGAGTGAGTCACTGGTCCACCCCCTCGTCGGATTTTCATTGTCAGGGAAATGGCTGAGCGACTGCCGCTTTGCTCCAGAAAATTTTTTCAGAAACTGTGTGAGACAGCCAGGTGGAAACCATTCGGAAAATTCAGATGGCTTTCGGTGAAGATTCTATCGGCGTCACACAGATAGGACCATTACAACCGATTAAAGACGGCCCACACCGGCGGAGGGCGCGCCGCGCTCCGAGCGGCCATCAACAGGCTGAAACGACCAGATCATTTCAAAGTGAAGGCTGTGTTGATCTGGGACATCGTGTGACTACCAGAGAAATCGCAGAAAATGTGGACATCAGCACTTCTGTGGCACATTCCATTGTTACAGGAGATTTGTAATGAAAGACGTGTGGAGGAATTCGCGCATCGGGATGGAGCCGCTCATGGCGCACACAAAAAACACCTCCGTGGTTGGAAACCATTCGGAAGATTTAGATGGCTTTCGATGGCTTTTCAGTCAAGTGAGTATCAGAGAAATTCTGTAACAGCTGGGCCTGTCACAACATGTCCTGTGAGCTTCCAACACGGAGGTGTTTTCTGTGATTTCTCTGGTAGTACACGACGTCCCGGATCAACACAGCCTTCACTTTGGAAATAATCTGGTCATTTCAGCCTGTCGATGGCCGCTCGGGAGCGCGGCGCACCCCCCGCTGGTGTGGCCGTCTTTAATCCGTTGTAATGGTCCTTAATCTGTGTGACGCCGATAGATCTTCACCGAAAGCCATCTGAAGCTTCCAAATGGTTTCCATCTGCTATCTGGCAGAGTTTCTGAAAAAATTTTCATGGAACAAAGCGGCAGTCAACTCCGCCATTCCTAAACAATGAAAAATCCAGAACGAGGAGGTGGAACATTGCTCACTCAAAGCCTGCCCACAGACGAATGACGCAACCGACAGGCAGTGAAAAAAACTCACGCATGCGCACGAAGGTTCAAGCTTAGTCAAATACAAGCGCACATGATTCAAATCCTATAGTTTTTGAAAAAATAAAAAGGTCTGTTACTTTTCGGAACAGACCTCGTACATAAGTATTCACAGCCTTTGCCATGAAGCTCAAAACTGAGCTCAGGTGCATCCTGTTTCCACTGATGATCCTTGAGATGTTTCTGTAGCTTAATGGGAGTTTACCTGGGGTAAATTCAGTTGATTGGACATGATTTGGAAAAACATATGCCTGCATACATATAAGGTCTCACAGCTGACAGTACATGTCAGAGTACAAACCAAGCATGAAGTCAACAGGAACAATCTCAAGGCTCAAAGCTGGGGAAGGGCACAGAAACATTTTTGCTGCTTTGAAGGTTCCAATGAGCACAGTGGCCTCCATCTGTAAATGAAAGAAGTTCAGAGCACCAGGACTCTTCCTAGAGCTGACCGCCCGTCTAACTGAGCGATCGAGGAGAAGGGCCTTAGTCAGAGAGAGGGTGACCATGAACCTGATGGTCAGTCTGTCAGAGCTCCAGCATTCCTCTGTGGAGAGAGGAGAATCTTCCAGAAGGACAACCATCTCTGCAGCAATCCACCAATCAGGCCTGTATGGTAGAGTGACAAGACAGAAGCCATTCCTTGGTAAAAGGCTCATCGCAGCCCACCTGGAGTTTGCCAAAAGGCACATGAGGACTTTAGGTCAGGATTGAGGGAAAGATGAGTGCAGGAATGTACAGAGACATCCTGGATAAAAGCCTGCTCCAGAACGCTCTTGACCTCAGACTGGGGTGACGGTTCATCTTTCAGCAGAACAATGACCCTAAACACACAGCCCCGATATCAAAGGAGTGGCTTCAGGACAACTCTGTGAATGTGCTTGAGGTGGCCCAGCCAGAGCCCAGACTTGAATCCGACTGAACATCTCTGGAGAGATCTGAAAATGGCTGTGCAGCGACGCTCCCTATCCAACCTGATGGAGCTTGAGAGGTGCTGCAAAGACAAAACTGCCCAAAAGATAGGTACACCAAGCTGTGTGGCATCATATTCAGAAGACTTGAGGCTGTAAAACAGATTAAATCTTCATAATCAATTGTAAAATATAATAAATTGTGCAGTATTATGTTATATTTTGCTATTTTATATGTTGATCTGAAAAGGGCTGTGCAAACCGACGCTCCCATCCAAACCTGATGGAGCTTGAGAGGTGCTGCAAAGACAAAACTGCTCAAAGATAGGTTGCACCAAGCTTGTGGCTCATATTCCAAGAAGACTTGAGGCTGTAAAACAGATTAAAACTTCAATAATACTTTTTATAAAAGCCAGGAAATGTTTATATGTCAGTACTTAAAAAATGTAGCGTAACTGTAAACAGATTTTCCCCAAAAGTCAGCTGTGCTCCGTATATATTACAACTGACCACATCTAGATCCTGTCGTTTCTCCACGGGTCAATATCCTAGTGCACAATTTATTAGCAGCTGTTTGTGTGCTGTCACTTGATGTGAACTCCATATGTTCTCTGTAAGATTTTTGGTTGTAAATTGTTTTGAAATGTGAACGGCAAAAGAAAGATCTCTTCACATGTTACCCGCTGTGTCAGACTAGTTCTAAAAGAGCAGACATGGTGCAGTTATTCATTTGTGACGGCCAAACTTGCAGCTGGCTTCATCTCCCTGGCTCAGCTAGTGGGGCAGATATCAGAAGACTCATTCAAAAGTGGATACAAGCATGACATTTGGCACGGTACTCTGTACAGGTAACTTTACAAATCTGCTCGATTGGTCACTTGAATTTCCACGATAGCAACCATTTTTCAAGATGGCAACCATTCTGGGCCTCTGTAATACAAATATATCCGTAAAATACAAATAGGCCATGGGACATGTAATGAATATATGCCTTTTTTTTTTCTTTTTTTTTCTTTTTGTGTAACAAAAATGGGGCAACCCAAAGCTGGTATGGCTTTTTAGGAAGTGTGTCCCTGATCAGGAATATCAATGTCCGGGGGGTGCTCATGCACTTATGACGTGCAGTTGATGAAAATGCGTGTTTTTCTATGGCACATCAAGGGTATTGTGGTTATTTTTTTCCACAGATCATCAGATTGATGATTAAAATGGATTGAGAACATTATCCAAACTATTGTGAAGTACTGCAGAGTGTTTTCTTGCATCTGCAGGGGTGGGGTGATGAAAGGAGCAAATTTATACCATGTATTTGATGAAAAGTTATTATTAGCAGGTAATCTACTGATATCTCATATTACATTTATGGAGGGGTAAAGTGAAGCAGACCATGTTGGAAAATAATTATAGATTACAATGTACTACTATTAAAAAAAACCCTCTATGGTAATACTTTAAAAAGCCAGTGTTGCTGGGGTGGGGTCCCTTATTGTCATATACTTCCTTTGTATGAAATATGAAGTCCACAAAATTGTGCAGTATTATGTTTGACACGACTAATCTATGTTTTTACCTATTTGAAATGATCCCTTGTTTTGATACAAGTGTCAGGAGCCCAAAGATAGGACAATCAATTACAAATCAAGTTACTGTATTAAAGAATTAGAGATTTATAAAATACTTTCTGGTGTGCCAAATGGTGCAATTCTACAGTATTATATACGGTTTAATGGTTTTCATTATTGTAATAGGTTTCTTTTTAACAAGTTTCCAGTGTATCATGTGCTATATATCAGTTGTAAAATATTATCAATTGCGCAGTATTATATTTTGCTGAGTGACATGAAGTTCCGCTAATCCACTAATTAGCAAGCTAACTTTTTGTTAGCGGATTAGCTTTTCAGCTAACTTCAAAAACTATCAGTGGACCAATTAGCTTCCGCTAAATTTAGTTTTTCTAAATTTTAGTCTGCTAACCTTTTTTTTTGGCTGGCATAAGCTGAAAGGTCACAAATGTCTGTAAACCCTAAAATCACACATTAGTTCCTCTCTGTTGTGTTTTGCAGCAGTCGGGCAAGCAGCTGTGAGGAGCTGAGTTCAGCCCTACCCCAGCAGAAGGGACCTGGCTGCCCAGCTGCTACAAAAGTCATTTTCATTCACAGCATACAGAGCCCCTCATGTGGGCCAAAGTAGACAGAGTAGACAGACTTGTGGATAGTTTAAACTCAGTGCCCAAAACTACACGTGACATGATTGCGCCACCTGTGTTAAAACCACGCTCCCCAAAAACACAATCACCTTGGTTCAGTGATTACCTGCGTAACCTCAAGCATAAGACTAGAGGTCTACAACGGAAATGCATCATTCAAAATTAGAAGTATTCCATCTTGCGTGGCATGATGCTGTCTTAGGCCGGGTTCACACGGCAGGATAATTAGGCCGATATCGGACCCGATCTTCCCCTTCCGACAGTCGTGATGACGCTAAAGATAATCTTATCAGATATTCTTGCCATGTGTGGTGTGTTAAGAGGGCTCTGATCTGCTCTGAAGGGCGTCAGGAGCGCTAAGATCGCAAATCGGGGATATTCAACATGTTGGATTTTTTTGGCCCGATATCGCAGCGTGTGTTGTGTCCTCCGACCACAAATGAGCACGCAGCCTGCTGAATGTGACGTGCAGCCAATCAGAAAGCGAGGTGACGGACGTGCGGAACGGAAAATGAAATCAAAACAGCTGTTCTGACTTACCAGAAAGTCCAGTGGTCACGCTGTCTCCACTCCTTTAAAGAACACCTTTTCTTTTTCTTTTTGTATTGTTTTTTCCCCTCTGTTGTAAATAGTCCACAAAGTATCTCCGTTTGTTTACTCTGAAGTCATGTTTAATCTTGAGAGAGTTTCCGAGATTTCCTGTCTGACCTGAGAATGTTTGTGTATGAAATCTGTTTGTGTGTGGTGGTGTTGTCCTTACCGTGTGGCTGCACACCACACACTGTACGACCAAACCTGTTAGATCCATGATTTTTTTATCTTCACGTGGTGGTCTCTCAGGTTTTGTAAACCTATAGATAATTTTAAAATCCTGTCATGTGAACCAGGCTTTAGACTATAAGCATGCATTACTGCTACAAGTGGACCTATTACTCTGATTTGATCAACAAATACAAGCATAACTCAAAGTTCTTGTTCGACATGGTGGCAATACTTATTCATGGACAACCACCTGTAGTTCACTCTCCTTTTACAGCACAAGATTTCCTGGATTACTTTAAACATATCCCAGCATGCCTTAATCCAGCCACTACACCCTGCTATTGAGGTGGGCGCCATTACTAAGGTATTACCTAGATTTACAGAATTTGATAGTATCTCACTAGGTATGCTGATGAAACTCGTAACATCAACAAAAAGCACAACCTGTTTATTTGATCCTATACCAACAAAACTGTTTAAGGACCTGTGGCCCACTCTTGGGCCGACTGTGGTGGAAATTATTAATCTTTCTTTAACTTCTGGATCTGTTCCTAAATGTTTAAAATCTGCAGTGATTAAACCATTACTTAAGAAACCTAATCTTGACCCTAGTGTATTGAAAAACTATCAGCCGAATCTATCATTTTCCTCTTACTGAGAATCTCTTTGAGCCACTGCAGTCTGCTTTTAGAAAATATCATTCCACAGAGACGGCTCTCACTAAAGTGGTGAATGATCTTCAGCTTGCAGTGGATTCGGACACCACTACGTTTCTGGTGCTGTTAGATCTCAGTGCTGCATTTGATACAGTGGATCATCATATTCTACTTGATAGGCTGGAAAATCATTTTGGGATTACTGGGAGTGCCCTTGCATGGCTGACATCATACTTGACCACTCGTTCTCATTGTGTTTTGTACACTAACACTACCTCTAACCTTAGTGACATGAAATTTGGGGTTCCACGGGGGTCCTGCTTTTCTCCCTTTATATAGCACCCCTTGGGCACATATTGCAGCGTTTTGGGATTATGACAATGATACTCAGTTATACATGCCGATAATTGCTGGTACACATAAAATCCTTAGAGAAGCTGGATGTCTAGAAACTTCCTACTTTAAACTCTGATAAGACTGAAATGATGGTTCTTGGTCCAGTGAGGCATCGGCATCAATTTGACCAGTTAACACTTAGCCTAGGCTCGTGTCTCATACATCACACTGACAAAGTGAGGAACCTTGGAGTAATTTTTGATCCTACATTGTCCTTCCACATTAGAAATATTACGAGGACGGCTTCGTCCCATCTTGTCTATGGCTGATGCTGAGACCCTGATCCATGCATTTATCTCTTCTAGATTGGACTACTGCAGTGTTCAATTTTCTGGTTTACCGCAGTCCAGCATTAGGGCTCTCCAATTGGTTCAAAATGCTGCAGCCAGACTTTTGACATGAAACAGAAAGTTCGACCACATTACACCCATTTTGGCATCTCTTCACTGGCTTCCTGTCTCAGTGAGATCAGATTTTAAGGTTCTGCTACTAGTCTATAAAATTGTTCACGGACTAGCACCTCCTTACCCAGTTGACCTAATTAAACCTTACGTACCGGCCCGGGCTTTGAGTTCTCAGGGTGCAGGACTACTTTGTGTCCCTACTGTGAATAAGAAGTCTGCAGGTCATTGAGCTTTCTCTTATCGTGCCCCTATTCTGTGGAATGGTCTCCTTGCATCAATAAAACAGTCAGATTCTGTGGAGATTTTCAAGTCCGGACTTAAGACGCACTTATTTTCCCTTTCGTATGGCTAGCATACTGGTATAGTTTTGTTTTACACTTTTTACTCTTTTAATTCATTTTATTAGGAAACAGAGCATGCTGCAGCCTCAACTTTACCTAAATTCTGGGTCTTTTAGTGAAGCTTAGGGCTAGTGGCCGGCGATCACCTTAGTATTTCCTGTTTTTCTTGTTGTTTAATGCTGGCAAATTATACAGTATTTCTTGTCTTGCTGATGCCTGATTCTGTTTCTCTCTGTTTAAGGTGCAGCTCCATCCAGAGATGGGAGTTGTATTTGTGGTGGAGACCCTTCTGTCCTTTGCACCAACAGCATTTCCTGTATATTCGTTTTGTGAATTTTTCTGTAATTTATGTAGCATGGCCCAAGCAGAGGGTCACGCTTTTGAGTCTGGTCTGCTTGAGGTTTGTTTCTCAGAGGGAGTTTTTCCTTACCACTGTTGCTCTGGGGGTTAGTAAGGTTAGACCTTGTTTGTGTGAAGCGCCTTGAGGCAACTCTGTTGTGATTTGGCGCTATATAAATGAAAATAAATTGAAATTAAAATTGAAGAATCTGCTGATATTGACTGGAATCCATGTGACCCTCAACTTTAACAAGATTCCCAGGACCTGCACTGGCCACACAGCATGATGGAACCACCTCCAAATTTTACTGTAGGTAGCAAGTGTTTTTCTTGGAATGCTGTGTTCTTTTTCAGCCATGCATACCGCCCCTTGTTATGTCCAAATAACTCAATTTTAGTTTCATCAGTCCACAGCACGTTATTCCAAAATGAAGCTGGCTTGTCCAAATGTGCTTTAGCATACCTCAAGCGACTCTGTTTGTGGCGTGTACACAGAAAAGGCTTCCTCTGTATTACTCACTCATCCAGCATCTCCTTGTGCAAAGGGCGCTGTATAGCTGAATGATGCACAGAGACGCTATCTGCAGCAAGATCATGTTGTAGGTCTTTTGAGCAGGTCTGTGGGTTGACTATGACTGCTCCAACCCTGTCTCACAGCAAGTTGTGATTCAGGAGCACGAAATATACATTAATCTATTTGTTCGTGATATTGTGACGAAAAGTGCCTCATTTTCATCACGGCAGCACAAATTCATTCTCATTCATTCCGTGATGGCTGCACGGAATTAAAAGTGAAGCAGGGGGGTTGGGGTGGTTAATGGTTAGGGTGGGGAGAAGGAATATGATTAGGTTATGGTTAGGGTTGGGGTTGGGTTACTTTCTCCAGGACATCAGCCCTTTAGCAGCTGTCCGGCAGCTGCAAGTGGCGATGAGGGCAGACAGTTCTGTGTGGAAGATCCCTGACAAATCGGAGCTTTTGCATACGACACTTTGGATCCTTACTGTCGGTTCAGATCAGGCCGGGGTTTATACACGCGGCCGCCATACATGCAACCACGACACACGTGACCACCACATGTGCGGACAAATTAGTCAGGGCGGCTCAGAGTGCAGTCTGGGTATTCGGATGGCTGTCCTCGGCAGTTCTTATTCCCTCCCAGATGTGGAAAGAATTGTGGGGGGTTTTTTACATTCCACCTGATTTGGCTTGGCTCATGCTCATTCGTACTAAGTGTGATGGGACCCTTACATATTCTACTGAGTATTCACACTTGTTAGCAGATCTATGCACCATGACATTTGTGTTGTCTTGGGTCTTTTGATACAACGAACACATGTAGTGTTGATCATTGCTGAGTCACAGTTATGTTAGTGTCTGAATATATATCAGAATAGTTGATGCTAACCCATAATGATTACCAACCCAGATCTCCTTTTGAATTTTCAGCAACAGTTAATTGATTAAATTTAATTGAGCATATTAGACTATTAGGGTCCAGGACTGTTGACATCATATCATGGGTATTTTACACAAAATTAAACCCACCAAAACTGTACAAGTAGTGCTCATAGAATGTTTATACAGTTTTATTCAAGTTCAGCATCATTTAAATTGGCAGTATTGAGTACAAATACACCTAAATCCAACTGCTAGATCCCCATTTATACCTATGGCTGTAATTTCAAAGACTGGAATGTGGCCATCTTGGATATTCATGTTGCCCGATCAGCCAGATTTGTAAAATTACCTCTATCCACCCTATTCCCATCCACCATGGAGGCCTTGCATGAATTATGGGTGAGACTTCTGGTATGAACTGGAACTGGCATTTGTTTACATGTTAAATGTTCGCGCTACTCCACTTTCTACGAGGCTTAGAGACGTGGGAACACCAGCTGTCACAGCTCAAACGAGACAACATTACAATCTCAATGTCTACAAATATAGAGAGGTGGGAGGATGACATGAAAAGGTGGCCTAAGATGACATACTGTAGCATTTTTAGCTACTCCCTTAACTCTCACTTCGGACGGGGAGACAGTGAACGATCTGAAAATCTGTGAGGCGTATCAGGACCTGCACAGTAATAAGGTCGGTCCCGTTCTGCTAAAAGAGGTCAGACGTAGAGTTCAGTAAAAGCCTTAAAGTGCCTGATCGCAGAGCCTGGGTTTGAGTTTCGACATCAGGTGAAAATAAACAGCAAGTGTTCATGCATCGCAGGTCAAGGCAGATCTCCAGGTGGGTACATTTTGTTAATTATAACACTATGTAACACATTTTTATTTTTGTTTTGTTCCTGGGTACACAGTGTGTTTTCTTAACCTGTTATGCCTTAAATAAATAGAAAATAGCTGTTATTCCACAGAAACGTTGCTTCTGTGATCAGGACAATGATATTTTGAAATTTGTCTGTTTTCAAGAATATTCTCGATTCGCCTTCACTACTACTGAGTAGTCGTCTAGAATATTCTTTAACTGCTAGAACTGTCCAGAATTTTCTAGAAGTTTCCAGAATTATCTAGAAATTTCAAGAAACTTTTAGAACTTTCTAGAACGTTAAAAAAAATAAAATCAAAGTTTGTGCTGAATGTAGTCATTTTTCCATAGACTTTTCTAAAGTCTATGGAAAAATGATAAGCAGTTCATAAGCAGGAATAAAAATTGTGTTACATAGTGTAATGTATGAACTAATGTGTGTGGCTGGTTATCTGGACACCAACTGAGCACGTGGAGTTGGACATTTAATTTGCAAAGTCTTTACAGACAGACACGTGAAACACATCCAGAATTTCTACTTTTCACATGTGCTTCCAACATTAGTGGGTGAATGTGTTGCAAAGACGATTCTGCTCTGCCCCAAATATCTGAATCTCTTGAAAATACACTAATCACTTAACAGGTCTAATGTATATTACAGACAACAAAAGAGCACTGTGTGAAGGAAAACAAGGAAGGATGAAAATAAGACATTTTCAGTTGTTTAGTTTTTATTGTTACAAGGAAAGCTGTTTTCAATACATTTTCAATATATGTTCCAAATTCTGTGCTAGTCACAGTTTGTCCATCACGAACACCATGTTCGAGCACAAGGGTGTCCATAAGTGCACGTGGCACCAGGACACCCTGAGCCGGAGGTCGATGATCGACTTTGTAGTCTTTGTAGATCATCGATTGAATTGTTCATCTGAGAGCAGCAATACAGGACATGATTATCAAGTGATGCATTTAGATTTTCATGACAACACTTTAATTACACCATTAAGCTTCCATCAAACCCACGACTTCCCACTGCTAACAGCATCACCTCTGTGCTACAGAGACCAAGAGAAAACCTGGTACATAATAACAGCTACAGTATTAAATTCAGATTAAGGTTAAAATACTGCATTGTTGATTCTTTTATGTCTGTACAGAATTTATGACATTTTTAGGTTCATCCTGACCAGCGGTCCAAATGCATGTTACATTTTAACTGTTCAGAAAAGGGTATAGTGTATAAAGTGTATAATACTACAGTGGTTTGTCCTCCAAACACATGAAATCATACCTGTTATTCTCGTGACACTGCTGTCAATCCTCGTTAGCTCCCGGCGCCGCTTTTCCGGTGGTCTGTCATATTCCAAACACAAAGTAGAGTGTTCCTCTGTGGGCTTTTTGTCAACAAAGTGAAAAGAGCACACGTGTTATGTTTTAGGTGGTCTTTTCAAATTGAATTTTTTCAGCCACATCCTTCTGGGTTCCTCATCCTTCGGTCGGCATTGGAAACGCTTTGTCCGGCTGCATGTTAAAAATATTGCTGTTGTAGACACAGATTTAATGTCTGGTTGTTAGTACAACCGCAAACAGCGCAACATGTTCCTGAGCTGCACAAGGACATTTTTAAATGCTGTGGGAGCTGATCATCGTTTAGAAAAGAAAACAATAAAATTTCAGATAAACTGGTACGGGAAATGAAAACCACTAGTAAACAATGGATCACTGCTATTTCAGGTGTCTCACAGGAAGTTTCACCCATAATCGCTTCTACAGCAGTGCCCCCAGGAATAAGGTGGATAGAGTACTTGTGCCAAATTTCATGCTCATGTCTACTTTTGAACGACTGTTATAGTTATCTAGCCTCATAAGTGAAATCTCCTGGTGACTGCAGAGAAAACTTGCACCCTGCTGGCTGTTTCCGGAATCACTTTGTCTGCGCTGTGTTGATCACTTCCTCTTACTGCTCAGGTTTGAATGTACCTCAGTGTCAGGGGCGTAGCACCAAATTCTGGGCCCTTTTTTATTAATGCAAACACCAAATTTCTAATGCATAGTCAAACCAGGTCTAAATCATGTATATATTAGATCACACCTGGGAGTCAGAACCCTTTTTAAAGTTGGGGGAGCAATATTGAGTTGGGGGGTCTGGGGGACCAAATTGAACCATTTCCTAGAAAAATGGTGCAATTTGGTGCATTCCCATCTGTTAAAATGCACAGGACTTCACCAAATTGCACCATTTTTTCTAGAAAATGGTGCAATTTGGTCCCCCAGACCCCCCAACTTGATATAGCTAGCTTTCAAGCTCACCTCTCTTTTCAAAGAATTTGGTTAGCAGCTGCTTTCCCTCATTTAGTTTTCTTTCCCTGTCCTTTTTTGTCTTCTTCTTTGAAATCCGGACTTTGATTTTTTAGGAAAGACATATTTTATTTCAGCCTAAACACTAGGGCTGCAACTAATGATTATTTTACTAATCAGTTCATCGGTCAATTATTTTTTCGATTAATCATTTTGTTTGTTTTTTTTTACTTACATGTGAGTTTTGCCATTATCACGCAACATCAACGTTTGAGCTTGTAGCAAAGTTATGATGTTATATTCTCATCAAAAACATACCTGGAGTAGTGTTTTGTTTTGTTGTTTTTTTTTTGTTTTTGTTTTTTTTGCACATACATACATCACCAACATACCACAAAGAGATTTCTATCAGTTTTCACCTGATTATGAGCATTTTTAGATGCCTACAGCAACTATCTCAATCACTGACAACATATTACAGCAAGAGTCCACAAAACTATTTTAAAGGCCTGAGTAAAGTGTAATATGTGATCTTTAAAAACATATTTTCATGAAAAAAGACACCAATATGCAGTTAACTGCATTTTATTTTTTCTTGTGTAAAAACACAGCTTAGATGTGGTTTGATCGAAACAAATTGTCATTAAACTTAAATAAAACAGGGGTGAAGTGGATGTTTAAGAGTCACTAGGTGTTCACAGGAAGCAGTTATTTCTATATTTATTTATGTTCATTGTTAGTTGGATTTATCTTTTCTGTTGTGTTTAATCAGGTTCTTTTGTTTCTTTCTCTAAAATTGTATTGTAGCATTACTGGTTATTATTACTATTTTTGTTGTTGCTATTATTATTAATATAGAAATACAAAAATAAATAAAAATTACAGTTGTATGTATTACAGTTTGTAATACATTTGACTCTTTTACAACAAATGCTGAGCCATGAATTATTATACAGAAAACAAATGCGCCGACAGCTGCAACAGCTTAATACTAACTTTAACATTGAAAACGCCACAGACATGCTAATGTGTTAGCATCGGTCCCGTTTTTAAGTTATAAAATACATCTATCAACTGTCTCAGAAGACCATAACAGGTCGGTTTAACATAAAAAAGGTAAATATTACTCACAGACATATGCTCTTTAGGGTTTTAGCGGGGGAAAATTAAGATGAAGCGAAATAAAACAACGAATCAACGAAGCATTAGATCAAACCACTGCTTCAATCTGCAAATCACTGCTTCGATTGGCTCAAGGTTCAAAGCAAAGCTGCGCTGCAGAAACAATTGATTTATATGGAAGAAACGAAACATTTGCAGTAAAACAAAGTTATTTAACAACTAATCGATGACTAAATTAGTTGACAACTATTTTAATAATTGATTAAATCGATTAGTTGTTTCAGCACTACTAAACACCTCCTCTTTCTGTGAGATCCCATTTGGGACGTGTGTGTGTGTGTGTGTGTGTGTGTGTGTGTGTGTGGCAGCGTGCCGCCTGTGCGTCTGGACTAAACCATTGTACAACTGTGCAGGGGTGGGAAGGGCCCTCAGTGATCTTTCAATATTATTGTTAGAGCAGAATTATGTTTTGCAACATTTATACATTCATTCTAATTATATTCTTTTACAACATGAATTGTGTGGACATTAATAACATGCAACACAAAAATGTATTTAACGCCAGTTTTTTGTGCCCCCCCCCCCCCCCCGCTCTGGGCCCTGGGTACATAGTACCCTTTACCCCCCCAAATCCGACGCCCCTGTTCAGTGTGCAACAAATGCTGGTTATGATGTCGTCTATACACAAACAGTAATTGACCATTGTTTTGTTTTTTCATTTTCCCCCAGAAGCAGCTGCTGATAGAAGAACGTTAATGGAAGAATGTTCTTTGTAAGTGTGACAGAAAAGTGAATCTGCAACACGAGCTCTCTTCAGTGCCACCTGCTGGCTGCCACCGTCACCTCCTCTCGTGTCAGCAAAAATAAACGTGCACTCTTATGTATACTTATCGCATCTCCTGGTGCTAAACCGGGCATTATGTCACAAAGCCTGTGTCAGAAATCAAAGCTCCTTTTCATCCTTTGTCATCTTGACCTCTGCAGTCTATAAATGTTAAGAATGAACATAATTTAATCCCATGTAGGATGTTACAGGGCATTAACCACATGATGAACTTCAACATCCTCTGCACACAATATTTGTGTTTGTCTGTTAGTTGACAATAATCAGAATAAGAGTCCAAACCCTAAAAAAAAATCACTCAGTTGATTAACAGCTGATTAACTGTGTAATTATGATGTGAAATATGAACAGTGTGGTTAATGATTAGCTAGGCCACACACATGTGCGGCCTGTGGCAGCAGTACAGCTGCCATGTCTAAATGGCGGCTTTATTTACAGTATCCTTTATGTGTTCAGGATGTCTGCGATTTCCTGAACACATAAAGGTTTTTAAAAATTATGGTGAATTATTGCTTTGTCCTGCAGGGGGGCCTTGTTCTTCTCCAAAACTGTCAACAATAGCTCCTTTTCCTAGAACTAATCTCAAAACT
The DNA here is from genome assembly GCF_902500255.1 of Thalassophryne amazonica. NCBI lineage: Eukaryota > Metazoa > Chordata > Actinopteri > Batrachoidiformes > Batrachoididae > Thalassophryne > Thalassophryne amazonica. Next base: position 16,920,122 of record NC_047104.1, read on the forward strand.
GTTGTCTATTTTTGAGAAGATACGCTGCAAAATATCCCATTTAAGTTGTTCAAACGATGTTTAGGATTCAATTTATTATATGCTTTTAAAAGTACAAAGTACATTAAAAAAAATTCAATCAAATGCATTTTTGCTCTGGCTCTCTCAGGCCACAACAAAATAAATAAAAATAGGTTTGAGATGAAAAAAAGTTGCTGAAAAAATATCCCACATAAAATTAATTCTGTATTAGACATATTTTGGGGTAATACACTGTTATGAGAAATGTTTTAAAATTGTATTGTTTCATGAATATATTTGTAATGTTATTTATGTTGATTGTTGTTTGAGAAATTGTCCTATTTTTGCATTCTCATGTTTTCATTTTCTTGTAATATATTTTCTTCTTGTAAGAATGCCAAATTTTTTCAAACTATTATACTTTAATATCCTAACAACTGTTTTTACAATTCTAATATCATTTATAATAACATTAATCCATTTCGAATTAATAAGAATTTTCTCTATCAGTGACTATAATGCACCTCAAATCTGAGCTAACAGGAGCAAAGGTCTATTGAAAACTGAGTAGTCGTGTGTCCGACAGAATAACATCAGTTTTCACTTGAAAATAAGGCTGTCCTGACTCAGAAATACACTCCTGTTGCTGAGCGGATGGAAGTTGCAGCAGGTGGGATTCATAGAGGTGAATTTTACTTCACTTCCCTTGTTAGAGTCCAAAGATAAACTATTCCTGGTTTCTAATGTGTTTATTCCAAACTGCTGTTATTTAGTCCGAATCATTTGTGTCAAACACAAACCATATTTGAAACTGTAAAATCTATTTTTTACACTTTAATACTCATGGCATGATGGTTTTGTGGTAGTGTTGCAGTAGAAATGAGTACAGCACTAAATTTGGCGGAGACACTCCGTGGCAACGCTGTCTTAAAAATCTGATGGACCACTGAATAATTTATATCCAGGCTTGGAATAGGTTTTTGGCTTGGTTTATTTGTTTCTTTGCAGGATATCTCAAAAATACATTTGTGGCATTTTACAAAAACAGTGACTTTATGAAGAATATCTGAATTTTGGCCAAGTACATTAGGATTTGATCAGTTGATTTAGTCAGCAGCTACAGTGCATTTAGTTATCGTAGATGGTTGAACAGTCTAAGGCTTAGTTAAGATGCTTCCTTAATCATGTTAAAGCAACCTTTTATAACTGTTTGTACTAATGTTTTGTAGTAGTTTGTGCCATCACTCAAGCTGCAGTATCTCTGCACCTCTGTAAGCGACATGAATGACTCATAACAATCATGTTGCCCTGGATTTTTGGGGCTGTTGTAACTCATAAAGACAGTGTAGATAACTCAGTATTTGACAGGCATACTCATCTGTATTGGATTAGTCATAATCACCTGTGTCAACATTTGATAAGAACTCTGTCTATACAGTATACATATATCTACTCTTTTACAGTCGGTGATGTATGTTGGGTATTTGCAGTGTACTGATCTCGCTAGTCGTATCTTGAAATCACTTTTTACAAGAGTTTCTGGGAGGGATTTACAAAATACTCTAACTGTCACATCCATATGTTTACTTTCATATAAAAAAAACACACGGATGTGAGTACATAAATAAAAGTATGATGTGTTGTGCACACCGAGGTTACACATTGTAGCCCCGTATTAACAATATCTGTAGATTTGGCTTTCACTGTAGAACATAGAACCACAATTCTACTTGGACTGCTTTCGTTAACTCAGTAGGTAGCGAGGCTCCTCTTTTTATGGAGACATGATACATCTGTTCTGTGTACCTGTGAAATACGTCCCTGTATATTCCAAAACCTTTTATAGTGGCATGCTCAGCTGTTGTACTACAGCTCATGTGTCTGTCAAAGTGTCCATAAAGTGTTAGATTTTAAAATGGATGAAAAACACACAACTTGTTTTTGTTGTTGTTGTTTGGGACCCAAGGTTGAGTCCTGGAAATAAAGTGTCCTGGGCATCTCCCAGCCTTTTGTCACCTAACAGAGTTTGGTGAAGAAGCATTTGGGCCTTTCTGTGATTCATTGTGCAAGTTCAACTAAGGCCCCATAAAAAAAAAAAAAAAATAGTTTATCATCCTTGACATCAGAAAAAATGTGGTGAGGGCAGTCAGATTTTTTTTTTTTTTAGGTTCTTAGAAATAGGTACATATGTCATTTCAAACCTGGATAAATGACATACAGCACCTGCATACCAAGTGAGGAACTTAAAATATAAGATATTTTTAAAATAAATCTTGTTTCCATGTTGAATACAGTCCGTATACTGCACACTAAAAGCACATTCGTCACCTAGTGGACGTGCCGGTTCTTGCACCAGCTGTACCACCGTCAGTGAAATTCGTCAAAATAAAAAAAATTTAAAAAATTGATGCCGAGTGATTTCAGCATGTGGGCGAGGATGATAAACAAATTTTTTGTTGTTGTTTTTGTGTTCTAAATAGTAAATGGACTTTTATTTATATAGCACTTTTCCCTCTGCATCAGATGCTCACAGCGCTTTACAATAATGCCTCACATTCACCCTGAAATGAGGGTGCTGCCATACAAGGTGCTCACTACACACCAGGAGCAACTCTTGGATTAAGGACCTTGCCCAAGGGCCCTTAGTGATTTTCTGCTCAGGCTGGGATTTGAACTGAGGATCCTCTCATCTCAAGCTCAACGCTTAACTGCTAGACCATCACCTCCCTCACATTTTATGGGGCTTTATATGTAAATGTGGCACTTTTGTTTCCATTCCCATATTTCAGGCTTAGAAGTGAAAGCTCTAACATTTCTTCTCTGCAGACCAAAGGCTTATTTCACTCAAATTTGGTACACAAATGTGTTGAAGTCTGTGTTAGTGAGCACTTCACCTTTGCCAAGATAATCCATCCATCTCTGGCAGGTGATCACCCCTCTGCACCCCGTGCACTTGAACTGCACCCTGTGCACTCAAAATGCACCCATACGGCAGTTGATGTGCATTCTTCATATTCTTACTGCAGTCTGTCTGTAGTCGAGGTATTGTGACTGTGTTCAAACATCACAGGTGTGCAATAATAAATATCCAATCTAAAATGTGCAGTTTGATCGCACAGCACGACCACCAATGTCACAAGATTTAAGGCAGCATGCAGTTTACAAATTAAGTGGTTGAAGATGAGTGAGAGAGCAGGTCACAACTGAAAGTTCATTTCACTACTACAAGACACCTCTGACAGCATTTCCAAGCAGCCTCACAGCTGCAGATCACATGGAACCATGTCAGCCCAGGACTGCCACATCCACACAACGGTCATGATGTTTAATATCTTGATCCTGCTGGAATGAATTTGTGGCAGATGAGGAGTATCATTTAAATTGTGAGGAAATGATACAATTGATACAATATTTTGGCCACAGTGTGTGTTTGTAAGTGTGTGATCCAGTGTGCACGTGCCGTGTTAGTCCTTGTACCAACTTCAGATGAGAACCCCAGCAGCTGGAGAAGGTCAGGAACATTCCCATGTTTCACCTGGCTGCAGCAGTTAGATGGTTATTTAAGAGAGGTGGGGATGGACCAGTCGTCTGTTTGTCGTCGAGGCTGCACCAGCGCTTGCAGACTGAATTTCACTTGATTTGATATGACACACTTGTGTGGTGGATGGATTATTTTGGCAGATGTGAAGTGCTCACTAACATGGATTTCAACAAATTTGTGAAAATAAATAAACCTTTGTGTGCACAGAAGTAATCTTATACCCCCATCACACTAGAGGCCAAATGAGACTGAATGGCGTCCGAATGAAAATTCAACCTCCATTCGGACAAAGTCGAGATACAATCAAAAACCTGCCATAGCATTCTGCGTGTACTCCAAACATTCGGGCAAATTCCTGTCATTCAAAGTGCAGTCGAGGTGGAAAAAGCTCCAATGGCTGTCGAAGTGCAGTTTGACCACAGTCTGACTGTGTTCTAAATATTTTCACAGTGTCAAAATAACATTCAGAACACTCTGATCATGCTCAAGAGACATTCGCCATGGTCAGGCACATCAGATACTGCCGGCATGTCCCGATTCTGCCACAGGTGAGCGGTACATGCATCTCCACCAGATCCCATTCAGGCTGCGCAAAGGAGATATTGTTATATGCAGTGTCTGTGGCATGCATTCATTTTGTGAACTAGACGTAAACATTGCACAGTCAAACCAAAGGCACCATGTGTCACTGCGAGTCCATGCGTCTTAGAGCCGTGGAGCAGCATGCACATCTGAACAGGGTGTCATATCCATAATAAACCTTATCTTACAGATACATTGTCATTCCCCTAATGTATGTGAAATATTATGATCATCATAGCTGAAACACCACGAGCTGATGCGCCGCACCTCGCTGCTGCCTCACAGAGATCAATGCATTTCAGAGGCGAGGCACTGCACAGCTGAATGGCATGTCAGAGCTGTAATGCACATATTATGACATGTACACTATCGAACCCTTTAGGAGGAATGACATTCCAACTGTACTGCCAAGCCATTACAATATAAATAACACAGGAAATTACCTTTGGAATGAGTGAAGATGCATCTTACAGCGCAGGGTGAACAGCAGCCAGGCAGCAGCCTGTGATAAAATCCCTATCATTCTGGGAGCACCATGAGATGGTTACATCAGCCAAGTGCTGAAGACACATGCCTCATCCACCACAAAATATATATCCCATATGACGCGCTATCCAGCGGCACAACACATGCCACCCAGCTGGGCAGTGGCACACCCTGCTGCGCATCAAGGCACATAACACGCAATTGCAAAGCCCAGACAGTACATCATGTGAAGTATTACCTGATTGGCAGGACACACACGTGAACCACAGTGTGGTCCTCTCATGGACATAATATCCTGGAGAAGGAAAAGGCCTAAGGCTGTATCATGTGATGGCTCCGCAGCTTATGTGCGAGCTCATTTCATGTGATCACCCCACTGTGCCCCGTGCAATCGAAATGCACCCATACGGCAGTCAATCAATCAATTTTATTTATATAGCGCCAAATCACAACAAACAGTTGCTCCAAGGCGCTTTATATTGTAAGGCAAGGCCATACAATAATTACGTAAAAACACCAACGGTCAAAACGACCCCCTGTGAGCAAGCACTTGGTACAGTGGGAAGGAAAAACTCCCTTTAACAGGAAGAAACCTCCAGCAGAACCAGGCTCAGGGAGGGGCAGTCTTCTGCTAGGACTGGTTGGGGCTGAGGGAGAGAACCAGGAAAAAGACATGCTGTGGAGGGGAGCAGAGATCAATCACTAATGATTAAATGCAGAGTGGTGCATACAGAGCAAAAAGAGAAAGAAACACTCAGTGCATCATGGGAACCCCCCAGCAGTCTAAGTCTATAGCAGCATAACTAAGGGATGGTTCAGGGTCACCTGATCCAGCCCTAACTATAAGCTTTAGCAAAAAGGAAAGTTTTAAGTCTAATCTTAAAAGTAGAGAGGGTGTCTGTCTCCCTGATCCGAATTGGGAGCTGGTTCCACAGGAGAGGAGCCTGAAAGCTGAAGGCTCTGCCTCCCATTCTACTCTTACAAACCCTAGGAACTACAAGTAAGCCTGCAGTCTGAGAGCGAAGCGCTCTATTGGGGTGATATGGTACTATGAGGTCCCTAAGATAAGATGGGACCTGATTATTCAAAACCTTATAAGTAAGAAGAAGAATTTTAAATTCTATTCTAGAATTAACAGGAAGGCAATGAAGAGAGGCCAATATGGGTGAGATAAGAGGCCAATATGGGTGAGATATGCTCTCTCCTTCTAGTCCCCGTTAGTACTCTAGCTGCAGCATTTTGAATTAACTGAAGGCTTTTCAGGGAACTTTTAGGACAAGACCTTTCTAATTTTAGAGATATTGCGTAAATGCAAAAAAGCAGTCCTACATATTTGTTTAATATGCGCATTGAATGACATATCCTGATCAAAAATGACTCCAAGATTTCTCACAGTATTACTAGAGGTCAGGGTAATGCCATCGAGAGTAAGGATCTGGTTAGACACCATGTTTCTAAGATTTGTGGGGCCAAGTACAATAACTTCAGTTTTATCTGAGTTTAAAAGCAGGAAATTAGAGGTCATCCATGTCTTTATGTCTGTAAGACAATCCTGCAGTTTAGCTAATTGGTGTGTGTCCTCTGGTTTCATGGATAGATAAAGCTGGGTATCATCTGCGTAACAATGAAAATTTAAGCAATGCCGTGTAATAATACTGCCTAAGGGAAGCATGTATAAAGTGAATAAAATTGGTCCTAGCACAGAACCTTGTGGAACTCCATAATTAACCTTAGTCTGTGAAGAAGATTCCCCATTTACATGAACAAATTGTAATCTATTAGATAAATATGATTCAAACCACCGCAGCGCAGTGCCTTTAATACCTATGGCATGCTCTAATCTCTGTAATAAAATTTTATGGTCAATAGTATCAAAAGCAGCACTGAGGTCTAACAGAACAAGCACACAGATGAGTCCACTGTCTGAGGCCATAAGAAGATCATTTGTAACCTTCATTAATGCTGTTTCTGTACTATGATGAATTCTAAAACCTGCATTCTTCATATTCTTACTGCAGTCTGGCCGCAGTCTAGGTATTGTGACTGTGTTCAAACTACATTTGGACTGCATTCATGAGCATGCACATGGACTGTGCACAACTCAGTCGAGGCGGAATCTGCTCACATTCTACCATGGGCACCTGCCCATGGTATCAAAGATATGATGGGCACAATATTTCACATTATTTATGTCACCCGTGGGAAGGACTGGAAATATATCTGTACTCTAAGTTCTATTATGGATATAACAGACTGTTCAGATCTGCGGCGGTGTGTGCTGTGCGACGCATTGATCTGCAGTGGCACACAGTGCTATCAGTTTGATTACATGCTGTTCACATTCACTGCACATGATGAATGTGTGGTGCATACATGTTACTACATATCAACATATCCACTGGCTGGGGTCTAGTGGATATGTTATGTCAGATGAGCTCAGTTTGCTGTGTTTTCATTCTTGTTTGGCTCAGATTAACAGTTTGTTGTGTCTTTGTTCCTGCTTGGTTCAGATGAACACAATTTGTTGTGTTTTCATGTCTGCTTGGTTCAGATTAACACAGTTTGTTGTGATTCCTTCCTGTTTGGTTCATATTAACAGTTTGTTGTGTTTTCATGCCGATTGGTTCACATTAACACTGTTTATTGTGTTTTCATTCCTGACTGTTTCCAGTTAACACAGTTTGCTGTGTTTTCATTCTTGTTTGGTTCAGATTAACACAGTTTGTGTTTTCATTCCTATTTCATTCAGATTAACACGATTTGTTGTGTTTTCATATTTCATTCTTGTTTGGTTCAGATTAACACAGTTTCTTGTGTTTTCACTCCTGATTGCTTCAGATTAACACAGTTTATTGTGTTTGTCATGCCCGATTTGGTTCATATTAGCACCGTTTGCTGTGTTTTCATTCTTGATTGGTTCGATTAACACGGTTTGTTGTGCTTTAATTTGTGTTTAGTTCATATTAACACATTTCTTGTGTTTTCATGCCTGATTGGTTCATATTAACAAGGTTTATTGTGTTTTCATTTGTGTTTAGTTCAGATTAACACGGTTTGTTGTGTTTTCATGGCCAACTGGTTCAGATTAACACAGTTTGTTGTGTTTTCATGCCCGATTGGTTCAGATTAACACAGTTTGTTGAGTTTTCAAGCCTAATTGGTTCAGATTAACAGGGTTTGTTGTGTTTTTATGTCTGATTGGTTGATATTAACACAGTTTGTTGTGTTTTGTTGTGTCTGATTGGTTCATATTAACATGGTTTGTTGTGTTTTAATTTGTGTTTAGTTCATATTAACACATTTGTTGTGTTTTCATGCCTGATTAGTTTATATTAACACCATTTGTTGTATTTTCACGCCTGATTGGTTCATAAAAACAATTTGTTGTGTCATGCCCGATTGTTCATATTAACATGGTTTGTTGTGTTTTCAGTCGTGCTTGGTTCAGATTAACACAGTTTATCATGTTTTCATTCGTGTTTGGTTCAGATAAACACTGTATGTTGTGTTTTTATGCCCGTTTGGTTCATATTAACACAGTTTGTTGTATTTTCATGTACGATTAGTTCAGATTAACAGTTTGTTGTGTTTTCATGCCCAATTGGTTCAGATTAACACAGTTTGTTGTGTTTTCAAACCTAATTGGTTCAGATTAACAGGGTTTGTTGTGTTTTCATTTCTGATTGATTCAGATGAACACAATTTGTTGTGTTTTCATTCCTGATTGGTTCATAATAACAAAGTTTGTTGTGTCTTCATGCCCAGTTGGTTCATATTAACACGGTTTGTTGTGTTTTCATTCCCAGTTGGTTCCAATTAATTTGTTGTGTTTTCATTCCTGTTTTGTTTCTTCCTTGTTTGGTTCAGATTAACAGTTTGTTGTGTTTTCATTCTTGTTTGTTTCAGGTTAACACAGTTTGTGTTTTCATGTTCATTGGTTCAGATTAACACATTTTTTCTGTTTTCATTCCTGATTTGTCCAGATTGGTACGGTTTGTTCTGTTTTCATTCATGTTTGATTCAGGTTAACACATGTTGTTGTGTTTTCATTCCTGTTTGTTCAGATTAACACAGTTTGTTGGGTTTATATGCCCAATTTCTTCATATTAACAGTTTGTTGTATTTTCATACCTGATTTCTTCATATTAATAACACAGTTTGTTGTGTTTTCATTCCTGATTAGTTCAGATTAACACAGTTTGTGTTTTCATTCCTATTTCGTTCAGATTAACACGATTTGTTGTGTTTTCCTATTTCATTCTTGTTTGGTTCAGATTAACACAGTTTCTTGTGTTTTCACTCCCGATTGCTTCAGATTAACACAGTTTGTTGTGTTTGTCATGCCCGATTTGGTTCATATTAGCACTGTTTGCTGTGTTTTCATTCTTGATTGGTTCGATTAACACGGTTTGTTGTGCTTTAATTTGTGTTTAGTTCATATTAACACTTTTCTTGTGTTTTCATGCCTGATTGGTTCATATTAAGAAGGTTTATTGTGTTTTCATTTGTGTTTAGTTCATATTAACACATTTGTTGTGTTTTCATGCCTGATTAGTTTATATTAACACCATTTGTTGTATTTTCACGCCTGATTGGTTCATAAAAACAGTTTGTTGTGTCATGCCTGATTGGTTCATATTAACATGGTTTGTTGTGTTGTCAGTCGTGTTTGGTTCAGATTAACACGGTTTATCATGTTTTCATTCATGTTTGGTTCAGATAAACACTGTATGTTGTGTTTTTATGCCCGTTTGGTTCATATTAACACAGTTTGTTGTATTTTCATGTACGATTAGTTCAGATTAACAGTTTGTTGTATTTTCATGTACGATTAGTTCAGATTAACAGTTTGTTGTGTTTTCATGCCCGATTGGTTCAGATTAACACAATTTGTTGTGTTTTCATTCCTGATTGGTTCATAATAACAAAGTTTGTTGTGTCTTCATGCCCAGTTGGTTCATATTAACACGGTTTGTTGTGTTTTCATTCCCAGTTGGTTCCAATTAATTTGTTGTGTTTTCATTCCTGTTTTGTTTCTTCCTTGTTTGGTTCAGATTAACAGTTTGTTGTGTTTTCATTCTTGTTTGTTTCAGGTTAACACAGTTTGTGTTTTCATGTTCATTGGTTCAAATTAACACATTTTTAGTGTTTTCATTTCTGATTTGTCCAGATTGGCACGGTTTGTTGTGTTTTCATTCATGTTTGGTTCAGGTTAACACAGTTTGTTGTGTTTTCATTCCTGTTTGTTCAGATTAACACAGTTTGTTGGGTTTATATGCCCAATTTCTTCATATTAACAGTTTGTTGTATTTTCATACCTGATTTCTTCATATTAATAACACAGTTTGTTGTGTTTTCATTCCTGATTAGTTCAGATTAACACAGTTTGTTGTGTTTTCATGCCGATTGGTTCAGATTTACAAGGTTTGTTGTGTTTTCATTCCTTTTTGGTATAGATTAACATAGTTTGTTGTGTTTTCATCCCTGATTGGTTCAGCTTAACAGGTTGTTGGGTTTTGTGGGCGGCAATAGCTCAGTTGGTAGAGCAAGCTGTCTTGTGACGATGGGTCGGCAGTTCGAATCTGGCTCCCAACCAGTCAAAAACCTGCATATTGCCGTTGTATCCTTGGGCAAGACACTTAACCTACCTGTATGAATGAGGTGGTTGTCAGAGGGGCCACCTCCGACAATGGCAGCCATGCTTCCAGGGCAGCTGTGGCTACACTAGTATCTTACCAACCAATGTGTGACTGCATGAATGAATGAATAATGCAACTTGTAAACCGTTTTGCGTGTCTTGAAAAGCATGGCTCTAAGCACTCTATAAATCCAAGTTATTATTATTTATATGCCCGATTTCTTCATATTAACAGTTTGTTTTTTCATACCTGATTGGTTCATATTAACATTGTTTGTTGTGTTTTCATTCCTGTTTGGTTCAGATTATTGTTTGTCTATCAGTTTTCTGTGCTGCCTCTCGGTCACTGTGGGCTTATGTTTGCTCTTCAATGACTCACTTTGACTCACTGAGTTTTCAGTTCTGCCCAATAAGAAATGTAGCAGAGCTCAAACAGTGCACATTGCACTGTTTGGGTCAGACCCGGACGATTGGGGCCCTGAAACAATTTGACCAAGTTGTTGCCAGGCTGATAGAGGAAAGCTGTGATTATGCCTGCAGTGATGGGTGCATGGTCAGGGTTAGGACCTGCTCCTGTTCCAGTATTGCAGACTGAATGCCCCCCCAAAAGAAATCGGTCCACCTGCCTTCACTGCACATGCGCCATTTGCGACCACAGCAGCTCGTCTGAGTCTGAGTCTCTTCACCCAAAGCGATCAAAGGGAATAATGGGATTATTAACCATCAGATGACAAAGTAAAACCTCTTAAATCATTATAAAGTCAGTTTTAAGAAGAAACGAGGTGAAACTCGGTGATGCTTTGAAATGACCGACGTGCAGTGAACGCATCAGGTACTAGCTCGTGTAGCCATGCCGCTTCATCCATCTTTTATGATAAAATAATGCTGAATTTATGTGGAAATGATTGTTGTACAAAAGCTTCAGATATCTGTCGCTGAGATAGATGATGACTGAAGCAGAAACGAAGTGATAATCTGTGAACCGCGGCTAAAGACGCATGCACAGCGAAGGCAGGGCGGACAAATTTTTAGGGTGGACCGTTCAGTCGGCGACACCAGTCTTGCTAAAGTCCGGGCCTGTTCTTATATTTTCGTGTCTCATTAAGACGCTGTCATGTGCAAACTCTTTTTCCTTCATGGTTTTGTTATGTTCATATTTGGAGCATGTTTGCATTTTCAGAGTTTGTAATTTATTGGATTGTTTTTGCTGTTTACGATCAACACTTTTACAAAATAAACTGTTTGTTGAAATGCGTTCAGTATTTGTTTGTTCTGAAAGGTTTACAGCCGAATTAACAAGCATTTTGATTAGGCACCAATAAACAATGATATTATGATGTTTGATGGCTGAATTTTTAAATTAATTTTAGAATCTACATTCATTATTCTGCTGTCTTTTGTTTTATACTCATCGTATGTTTCAGAACACTGTGTTTGTGTCTTACTTCCTTAATTTTTCTCTCTTCTGTTTCATCATGTAGTGAAACAAGAGACAAAACCTGCTCTGGTCACAGCCACAGTTGTTCCAGAAAGTATTCACAGTGCTTCACTTTTTCCACATTTGGGTTATTCCATGTCAAATCAAACAATTTTAAAACTATTTCCCAGGTCACTCCTCAGCCCTGTTCTGTCAATTTGATATGTCACTCACATTCCAAAGTTAGGATGAAATGCCAAATATTATCTTCAAAGGTTTTGAAGTTACAGACCCAGGAAATTTTGGTGAATTTTTCACAATTTGTAAAAATGGTGCTTGTACCAACTTCAGATGTTAATAATTATCTTGCTGTTAGTTTCACAGGTGTGAAACTGCTCACTCTGGGCTAACCTTTGGTGTAGAGTGGAAAGACTGAGTCTGAGACTAAGTTTGGTTTATATTGTAGCAAGCCCAAAATTTGACATGTTCATATTTCTGATTGCTGGAAAACCAAAGAAATAGACCAGCTATGTCAGTCTAATTGGCTGTACCATAATTTATGATGTGTTACCTATACAGTCAAATTATAAATCAGATTGTTTGGAGCAAAATCTATAGTCATAAATCTACCAATTTTGAGCAAGCTTCAAAAGATAGGCCATTTTCTGCCCCCCAGATGGCAATGTGGGTATTTCAGCACCACATTAACATTTTTAATATGTATTCTTACATATATCAAAATGATGTGTAGCAGAGTTTAAGAAATTTGTACCACAGACCATGGAAGACTCCACTGGATTTTGGAGATGATCCAGATCTGGGCTCAGGATTTCACTTTATATAGGCTTTGAAGGCTTATGACAAATGTGGGTGTGGAATCCATTAGCTTAGTGGGGAATTTAGTGCAGAAAATCCACTATGGTGATAGTGCAGTTTATTTGTCAGGGATGGAATTTCAACAAGTTGAGACTGTGGCCTGCTTCCGTAATCGTGTCCATAAAAATCATAGAGGGATATGCTTTCCAAACTTAATACCCATTACTATATTGGATGATGTTGAAATTGAGGATGGCCCAGTGGTTGTTCCAGCAATAGCAAAGATTTCGTGTCTGCTACCTACAACGCACGTGGAATGTGTCAGGATGAGGCACAAACCAGGTGGACACAAATGCAAACTCACTGCAGATGCAGTTAGAATTAGGTTTAATCGTTGAAGAAGGCAGGGATTCGGTTCCCAGGTGGTCCAGCAATGAGGCAAAGGTACCGACAGACGTGAGGCTGAGGCTTGGTCAAAAAAACAGGCTGAGGTCAAAACACAAAGCGTGGTGGCAATCAAAGGCAGAGACAAAAACGTGGTCAAGGACAAAACAAGGTCTAATACCGGCAGGCTGAATACAAGACAAAAGGAGGCAGGAAACGACAGCTGGAAAGTGAAAGACATTCAACAAACAAGCAAGGGACTGTGAGACTGTGAGTGCTTAAATAACTGGTGGTGTGATTAGTGAAATGAGATTCAGGCGTGTGAAGGTTCTGGAAGGGGGTGTGACTAATGAACAGAGATAGGCATGAGACAAGATAGTGAAGGCAGGAAGACAGAGTGGGGTGATGAAACAGACAAAGATGTGTGAGCAGGTGCAAGAGTGGGAGTGAGTGAAAATGCAAAGCAGACAACGTGTGGGAGACAAAGACACAAGAGCTGGAGTAGTCAAAGAACAAGAGGCAGTAACAGAAACCATGGACAGAATGCAGAACAACTATGACCAGTAACAAACTAAGCCTGAACATAAGAACTGAATACACAAATGAGAAGAGCAAAATAAACAACTGAAAAACAGAATAAACAAACCCAGTGACTAGAGAATAATGCAATTAATAAAACAAGATAACATAAACAGAAAATGCAATAAATAACAAATGGAACATAATCAAATAAGAAGCACTGCAGATAAATAACAAAACCCTGTGACTAAAGTATAATAAAGCAACACAAAATAAATGATAAACAGAGTGCAATAAATAACTAAAGGAACATAACCAGACAGGAAACACTTGCAGGTAAATAACCACCAAAAACTGTGACCAAAGCATAATACACACAATGTGATGAACAGAACTAAACTACAGCTACATAAGGAACCAAGAGTGAACAACTACAAGGATGATTGACAAACAAAACCAGTGATAACATGAACATGAAAACCTGACAACAATAAACAAGACCAGCTTAAGCATGACTAGATACATGGCCTGAAAGCTCAGAGCACAAAAGTGGAAAAAAGACTTCAAAATAATAACAGTCGGGCCCAACAGGGCTGGATCATGACAGTATGTCTCAAACCTAAACCTACTTCTAGGCATCTTATATATGCTACTCTGGAACCACCCCTAAACCCAAACAGTTCAACTGTCAACCCCACTGAGGTCCTTAGACTGGGTCTCATTAACATAAGATCACTGTCCTCAAAATCATTGTTGATCAGTGATCTAATTATTGATCATCACTTAGATATGATTGGGCTATGTGAAACTTGGCTTAAACCTACAGCTGTCCTCCCCTTAAATGAGGCCTGCCCACCAGCATATACATTTAGTCACGTCCCTCGTGATGCAAAGCAAGGCGGGGGTGTTGCTCTTATTTATAAATCTAGGTTTAGTTTATTAGCTGTTGGGGGTTACAAATATCACTCGTTTGAGCATCTGATTCTCCGCTCTGCTCAGGATATTACACATTGCCAAGGTCAGAAGAATAAAAATCAGTCGTATTACTTTGTCACTGTCACTTGTCACTGACTTACTACTCTGATTTGATCAACAAAAACAAGCATAACTCAAAGTTCTTGTTCGACACGATGGCAACACTTATGCATGGACAACCACCTGTAGTTCGCTCTCCTTTTACAGCACAAGATTTCCTGGATCACGTTGGGAAGAAAATAGAACACATCAGGTTAAACATATCCCAGCATGCCTTAACCCAGCCACTACACCCTGCTATTGAGGTGGGCGCCACTACTGAGATATTACCTAGATTTACAGAATTTGATAGTATCTCACTAGGCATGCTGACAAAACTCAAAATGTCAACAAAAAGCACAACCTGTTTATTTGCTCCTATAACAACAAAACTGTTTAAGGACCTGTGGCCCACTCTTGGGCCGACTGTGCTGGAAATCATTAATCTTTCTTTAACTTCTGGATCTGTTCCTAAATGTTTCAAATCTGCAGTGATTAAACCATTACTTAAGAAACCTAATCTTGACCCTAGTGTATTGAAAACCTATTGGCCGATATCAAATCTATCATTTATTTCTAAAATTCTGGAAAAAGTGGTGTCACAGCAGCTCGTAGACTTACTGAGAATAATCTCTTTGAGCCACTGCAGTCTGCTTTTAGAAAATATCATTCCACAGAGATGGCTCTCACTAAAGTGGTGAATGATCTTCTGCTTACAATGGATTCAGACACTCCTACAGTTCTGTTGCTGTTAGATCTCAGTGCTGCATTTGATACAGTGGATCATCATATTCTACTGTGTGTCAGAGTGCCCTTGCATGGCTGACGTCATACTTGACCAGTCGTTCTCACTGTGTTTTGTACAGTAACACTACCTCTAACCTTAGTGACATGAAATTTGGGGTTTCACAGGGGTCTTTCTTAGGCCCACTGCTTTTCTCCCTTTATATAGCACCCCTTGGGCACATATTGCGGCATTTTGGGATTACCTTTCACTGCTATGCAGATGATACTCAGTTATACATGCCGATAACTGCTGGTAATCTCGTTCACATAAAATCCTTAGAAGATTGCCTTGCAGCAGTGAGAAGTTGGATGTCTAGAAACTTCCTACTTTTAAACTCTGATAAGACTGAAATGATGGTTCTTGGTCCAGTGAGACATCGGCATCAATTTGACCAGTTAATGCTCAGCCTTGGCTCGTGTGTCATACATCACACTGACAAAGTGAGGAACCTTGGGGTAATTTTTGATCCTTTGTTGTCCTTTGGCCTCCACATTAGAAATATTACTAGGACTGCTTTCTTCCACCTGCGAAATATAGCGAAGATTCGTCCCATCCTGTCTATGGCTGATGCTGAGACCCTGAGCCATGCATTTATCTCTTCCAGTCTGGACTACTGCAATGTTCTATTTGCTGGTTTACCACAGTCTAGCATTAGGGCTCTCCAACTGGTTTAAAATGCTGCAGCCAGACTTTTGACATGAAGCAGAAAGTACAACCACATTACACCCATTTTGGCATCCCTTCACTGGCTTCCTGTCCCAGTGAGATCAGATTTTAAGGTTCTGCTACTAACCTATAAAATTATTCATGGACTGGCACCTCCCTACCTAGCTGACCTAATTAAACCTTACGTACCGGCCCGGGCTTTATGTTCTCAGGGTGCAGGACTACTTTGTGTCCCTAAGGTGAATAAGAAGTCTGCGGGTCACAGAGCTTTCTCTTATTGTGCCCCTGTTCTGTGGAATGATCTCCCTGTGTCAATAAAACAGTCAGATTCTGTGGAGATTTTCAAGTCCAGACTTAAGATGCACTTATTTTCCCTTTCATATGGCTAGCATACTGGTACAGTTTTGTTTTACGCTTTTTACTCTTAATTCATTTATTAGTAATTGGAGCGGGCTGGAGCCTCAACTTTACCTAAATTCTGGGTCTTTTAGTGAAGTTTAGGGCTAGTGGCCGGTGATCACCTTAGTATTTCTGGTTTTTTTTGTTGTTTAATGCTGGCAAATTATACAGTATTTTTTGTCTTTCTGATGCCTGACTGTTTTTTCCTCTCTGTTTAATGTGCAGCTCCATCCAGAGATGGGAGTTGTATTCGTGTTGGCAATCCTCCTGTCCTGTGCACCAATAACATTTCTTGTATATTCGTCCATGAATTGTTCTGTAATTTATGTTTGTAGCATGGCCCAAGCAGAGGGTCACCCCTTTGAGTCTGGTCTGCTTGAGGTTTCTTCCTCAGAGGGAGTTTTTCCTTACCACTGTTGCTCTGGGGGTTGGTAAGGTTAGACCTTACTTGTGTGAAGCGCTTTGAGGCAACTCTGTTGTGATTTGGCGCTATATAAATGAAAATAAATTGAAAAATTGAAATTGAAGGATTACGTCAAAACTATTTCACGGGTTCTCTCCTAATTTGGACTACAGATACATATGAGGCCATGGAAGACTCCACTGAATTTTGGTAGTGATCCAGATCTGGATTGGCGGACGTCATTATTATTTGTTATTCATGTTTTCGTTTGTTTGTTTAGTCCTGTTTTGTATATTCATTTGATTTGTTTTTAGATTGATATTTGACATTTACAAAGAAATCAATTTTGAATGAATTTCAGAATTTTATTGTATTGTTCTTTTACACCTATATTTCTAATTATGATACACATTGGGGGAGGTGATGGTCTAGTGGTTAAGGTGTTGGGTTTGAGTCCAGAAGATCATGAGTTCAAATCCCCGCCTGACTGGAAAATCACTAAGGGCCCTTGGGCAAGGCCTTTAATCTCCTATTGCTCCCGGTATGTAGTGAGCGCCTTGTATGGCAGCACCCTCAGGGTGAATGTGAGGCATAATTGTAAAGCGCTTTGAGCGTCTGATGCAGATGGAAAAGCGCTATATAAATGCAGTCCATTTACATTGTTTGTACCTTTTTATTTGTGTCAAAATGTATTCAAAATGCAAATTTTAGGTTTTTAATTCAGAGAGAACTGATACTATTCAAACAATGAAGCTTTAACTATTTTGGCCTTTTTGCTTAACATTTCAGTAGTTTAGACAATTGTAGCCATATATAAATTTGAGGTATTGCAAAACCTAATTTTATTAATTTATTATCAACAGGGCATGATCCTGGGGGTGCTGGCGGAACAGTCCTTGCCTTTTACAATGGCTCCAGTACATAGAGATGTCCAGTGCCCTGGTGTCCGACCCAAAAGACAGAAGTGCTCACTCACACATGTTTAGACAGATTTGAGAACAATATTTGAGAGAAATTGGTATTTTTATGTATATAGAAAATGTTTTGGATATTTGAGCTCACCTCATGAAAATTGGGAGAAAAAACAAAAGTGTTGTGTTTTATATTTTTGTTCAGTATATTTTATCAGTCCCAAAACCAACAACCTTCATATTAACACACCTGTTTAGAAGAACCACCCACTAATCAGCTTCACTCTTACCACTCCACACAGACCTAAGAACTGTCAAAAAGAATGTCTAGACATCAGTCAGGGGAATGAAACTCAATCCAAAACTGTCGACCTAAACAGATTCACAAACACCAGTAAGAGGAACCATTAAGTAGCATACATTTGTATATTTTAATGTCCCACTAAGCTCCAATATTCTGGGTTGACAACTGACACATGCTACTGATCTACTGTAGGAGACCAGTAGCATGTGTCAGAACTACATTTTTCGTCGTAAACACGAGGAAAAATGGTTAACAGCCGATGCTGGGCCACATGTAACACATCACCTCTATCCCGTCCATTCACTCGTTTCCATTTGTGGCTTCTTCCCCCTTTGTATTTACAGACATTCAGTTTTGCAGGTGCATACACCTCAGTACACTTCACACAAGAACGAAATACAAATCCATGCTTCAGTCAGCTGCAGGTTCATATTCACATTTACATCAATATGTATAAAACCACATACATCAAACAATCAAACATTGTAAAGCAGATAAACTTTGTTTGTACGTAGCCTCATACAATTTCTTCAGGGTGGTAAAACAAAATCGAGGTGAGTTAAAAATGTGCGTGCAGTGTCACATCTTATTACATTTTATTACACATGACTTCTCTACCGGTGTCTTGAAAAATAAAATACACACTAATAATAATTTTCTAAGAACTGCTAAGAAATAGTTTTGAGTGTGGGATTAAAAACGCAGATGCCACATGGGAGCATCATAGGGATTTCTTTGTTCAACAGGTATGTGGTCCAAAACAGTTTTCAGGATTGTCGTCTCTCTTTGTTGTGCCTTCTCCTGCCCCCTGAACTTCCTCAGAGGCTTCTAGAGAAGACGTACATCCTGATGCAACATGGGAATCATAGTCCAAGAAGAACATGGGGCTTTGTTGAGTGACAGCTGGGCTTACTGGTGAGTCACCAAGTGGACAGGTGAGCAGGGAAAGCTGCAGCTGGTCGATGGTGCTGGTGGGAAAGTGTTGATCATCTGCAACAAAGGTTGGGGGAGAGGAGCTGGTTGCCACATTGGGACTGCTTTGTGGACCAGATGGTGAACTAAAGGTAGAATCTTCAGCAGACAGAGAACGCCTCAGCTTGGCCCGTGCATTCTGAAACCACACCTGGAAAACAGCGTAGCGTCACAGGTTAAAATTCATGGAAAATATCTGAGGCAAGCAGGGATGATTACATCATCACCAGCACCCTCAGTTTACACAGGCAACACATGATGATACAGATAATGAAAATTTGAGTACAATGGTTAGAATATTTTCATGCATTGAAAGGTGCATGAATGCAGATCAGCCCACAGTTCATCCCTTTAAGGTTAGCAGTGGAACAGACACTTGAGCTGCAGAAAAAACATCTCGCACAGCTCCAAGGCAAACAAGAGTCTTTTCAAATTGAGTTTTTTCAGCCACATCTTTCTGATTTCCTCATCCTTTGGTCGGCATTGGAAACTCTTAGTCTGGCTGCATGTTAAAAACATTGCTGTTGTAGCCGTAGATTTAATGTTGTCTGGTTGTTGGTACAACCGCGAATAGCGCAACATGTTCCTGAGCTGCACAAGGACATTTTTAAAATGCTACGGGAGCTCAACGTTTAGAAAAGAAAACAAACAATTTCAAATAGACTGGTACGGGAAATAAAAACCGCAAGTAAACAATGGCTCACTGCTACTTCAGGTGTCTCACAGGAAGTTGCACCCATAATCGCTTCTACAGCAGCGTCCCCAGGAATAAGGTGGATAGACAACTGCTAAGGGTGCTGTCCATCCAGGAGGGGGTGCCACAAATAAGGGAAAAAAGTAAAGTCAACTTTCACTGTTCTTATATTAAAACTAGTCGATACAGTTTCCCTATTAGTATAAAATAAAAGCCCATATTGAATTAACTACATAGCAAAACACATTAAATAAGAATGGTGATAATGAGAATGTAGCAAGCTGTAAGAAAAAACAAAGGTTAAGCTAGTACATTTGTCTTTTTTGCATTCTGCCAAACAGAGTTATCTTTACACACAACAACATGGAGACAATGGGGGAAGTCAGCAAATACACTACACTTTACACTTATTGTATCAACAGCACTAACAACACTGTGAAGCCAACATGAACCACAATAAAAACACTTAAAACCCTTAACTCCCACAATGCATTCCAGCACAACAATTTACATGCTTAGTGACCGGCCAATAGTTTCTTCGTTGCCTCCCCTTGAAAGTGTCTGATGAGCTTTTCCAGGTCATTATGTCAATGTGACATAACAACATCAAACAGCACAAACTGTCTGATGCCCAGGGGAGAAAAAAAAAGAAATGAAGAGCAGGGAAAAGCGGGTCCAAGACAAAGGTACAGTAAAAATAATGAAGCCACTATGACTGTAAATTGATGTGCTGCAATGCATTATGGGAGTTCGGTACCTCAGTGTAACATGTAGTGTGTTTTATGATTTCCACCATTATCTCTGTCACGTTGCGTAAAAAGATAATAGGCAAAAGCTTTGTTTTTAGGGTTTTTTTTTTTTTACACAGCACCATTGGGGGCACCATTAAAAATCTTGGCTACAGCACCAAATCGGTTAGGGCCAGCACTGCAAGAAGGAGAGTGAGGAAAGCCACCAAGACACACAGACAACCCAAACAAAGTTACAGGCTTATGTGGCTGTGATTGGAGAAATTGTGCACAGTGCAAATTTTGCATTTTGCACTATGTATCTCACTTGTTTCATTTTAATTCCAATATGGGAGCATGCAGAGCCCAAATCATGAAACTTGGGTCAGTGTCCAAATATTTCTGGGCCTAACTGCACAGTGCTGTGAAAAAGTTAGTGTCCTCTTGAGCACTAACTTTAATGGAGTAAATATGGACTGTATTTACTCCATTTAAGCACCCCCATTAACACCCTCCCCCACATTAAATCCCTTACTGATTTTATTCACGCACACACACACACACACACACACACACTGCATCCAGAAAGTAGTCACAGGGCTTCACTTTTTCCACATTTTGTTTTGTTACAGACTTGATCCAAAATGGACTAAATTCATTTTTAACTCAAAATTCTACTCAAAACACCCCATAAACGCAACATGATTTTTTTTTCTCAAATTTATAAAAAATGAAAACTAAGAAATCACATAAGTAAGATATCATCATTTGCTCAATATGTTGTTGATGTACCTTTGGCAGCAATTACAGCCTCAAGTCTTCTTGAATATGATGCCACATGTTTGTATTCACAGTCTTTGCCATGAAGCTCTAAATTGAGCTCAGGTGCATCCTGTTTCCACTGATCATCCTTGAGATGTTTCTACAGCTTAACTGGAGTCCATGGAGTAAATTCAGTTGATTGGACATGATTTGGAAAGACACACACCTGTCTACAGTCGCTTTTCTACTTCACAAAAGTAGCACTACTCAGCTCGACTCTACTCGTGTTTTGTTTTGTTTTTTTTTGCTTTTCCAAGCCGATACTAAAATGTGACGTCAACAGGCTGCCGGCCACTGATTGGTCCGAGAATGTCGTGAGCGCGCCGACCGAGACGAGAATCAAAACCCGCCATTTTTAAATAGTCACAGTGGTGTTACAGCGACCGTCCTTTTCTTTCATTTCACAGTGAGTTTTTTTTACTTGCACAAAACCACACTGTGGTCTGTGGATGAGTTGTGGATGTTTCTGTGTTTGGTGGCGGAGGAGAGAATACAGAGAGGTGGATGAAGCGAACATATAAGGTCCCACAGCTGACACTGCATGTCAGAGCACAAACCAAATCAGTCAAAGGAATTGTCTGTAGACCTTCGAGACAAGACTGTCTCAAGGCACAAATCTGTGGAAGGGTACAGAAACATTTCTGCTGCTTGGAAGGTTCCAATGAGCACAGTAGCATGGTGTTGGCAGCATCATGCTGCAGGGATGTTTTTGTTTGTTTTTCCATTTATATAGCGCTAAATCACAACAAAGTTGCCTCAAGGTGCGTCACACAAGTAAGGTCTAACTTTACCAACCCCCAGAGCAAGCACACAGGTG